>NW_014560366.1:108939-134046 GCF_001313825.1 Dinoponera quadriceps
TATAAAGCTGAGTGTCTTTATGTATATAGCTCTAAATCAATGAATAAGGTGGCAGACGTACATGACATTGCTGTGGTATTATAGTTTATATTCACTCGCGAGAAAAAAAAAAATATATATATATATTTCAATATTTAAGAAATTTTATTAAATATTTAAGTAAAATAAAACTTAAATATTAAATATTAAATATAACTTAAATATTTAAATAAAATAAACTATATAACGTCTATTTAATTCGGTTTTAATATTACTTGCGGTAACATACAAAAATTATCTATAAATATGTGAATGTTTTGTTAAATAAATATAATTATATTATTTGTACAATATCTCTCTCTTTCCATGAAATATAATTCTTCCTCTAAGAAAATGTTGACGATCTTGTGTTTACGGAAAATCCTATAAAGTAGGAACAATATCAGAAATTGCCGGAATTTCTTCCAGAAAGTTCCCCGATATCTCTTTTTCTGTGCTGGTTTTATTTTAAGCTATATTTAATGAGGTTAAAAAATACTGAAAATTGTTGAATAGACTTGTATAAGAAGTCCTAATTTCTTTATTACATATTGTGTATGTACCACACAGCAGAAATATCCAAATTACATCATAGGAATATCCTAAAGATACTACTGTTTAAATTCAATCAAGTTGGTCAATTTTTATTAAAAGCATGTTAAAGTGCAAAAACTACATTTCAGAATATATGAATACGCAGAATACTGATGGAAACTGAAAAATTAATTTTTTCTTGCATTTTTCGCAAATTAAACTATGAGATCTTGGGATCGACCGCACCGATCTTAATCAGATCAGAATTGCAATTAAAAGTTTGTATCAACATTACATCGACGAACGTTCTGTTACATGTGTTATTAGAATTTTCTTTTCTGAGATATCTTCATCGAAAATTTCATTGACGTGAGAACGCTTTCATCGTGAACACAGTTACATTCAATATATCATCAATTTAATATATCATCATTTTATTTATATATATTTGGCATCTACCGTGCCACTTGACCGCTGAATACATTCAAGAGAGATCAACAGTTGACATAGATTTTCTGATTTATAAGGTTAATTAGAAAAATGATGAAAATGTATAATCATATTTCAGCTAGACCAATATGCAAAAACAATAGATGAATTAGTTACCTGTTATGTACTAATTGATACACACACATACACACACACACGAAGCTTCTGAAATACTTTTCATATTTTATATAGCATCCAGATAGACATATTTCAGTATGTTGTCTGCATCGTGGCTGACATGAATATGTTAACACGTCAAGCGCCATTAGTGGCTCACATTGGACTTCCCGTTCAGGCTACATAACGCATATTTTACTTTTTACTTTTATCTCCTGGGAAAAAAGATCATATATGAAATTTGCTGATATATGACTATATATGACTATATATGACTATATATCAGCAAATTTCATATATGATCTTTTTTCCCGGGAGATAAAGGTAAAAAGTAAAATAGTCATATATCAGCAAATTTCATATATGATCTTTTTTCCTTTTTACTTTTTACCTTTATCTCCCGGGAAAAAAGATCATATATAAAATTTGCTGATATATAGTCATATATAGTCATATATAGTCATATATCAGCAAATTTCATATATGATCTTTTTTCCCGGGAGATAAAGGTAAAAAGTAAAATATAATCATATATGTCCACGACGAAAAAATACTATTATTTAAAAATCATATGTAATTACAATCGAAGTAAATGCTTCTGGCTATTTGTGCTTCTGACAGCATATGATATCGATATATTAAATGACACAACATCATATTTTTCGTATGGACATATATGATCATATATGTGACCACATAGTAAGTAGTAAATATATAAATATAATAGTATGTGAAAGGAATATAAAAAAAAATATATATAATAGATCATCTTATGCCGTGAAAATTGCAGCAATATTGCGGTGCTATTCTGACGCCATAAATATTGGTTGCGTTCAGTAGAGAAAGCAGCTTAGCAATTGTAAAATTCGTGAATCTGATTGGTGTATGCTCTTAAACTCAACCAAGATTAAGAGCACACACCAATCAGATTCATGAATTTTACAGTTGCAAAACTGTTTTCCTTGTTGAAGGTAGTTAAAATATAAATATACGTTACACGTTATGCAAAATTCATTCAGCATATTAGAATTCAGTGCGTTGGTATTGCGGCTAATCTCTCGCCGGTGAGTTACTTCTGCATTTTTAAGTGACCAATTATGGCGTAAAAATGTTCAGCGTGATACTTTTTCGAATGTTGCTCCGACGTTGAGTACTATTAAGATCCACGATGAAGACGAGAATGGAGGCCACACGAGTTCATCCACCGGCCCGAGAAACTAATTACTGAAAAGTTTACTTAATTATAAGTATAGTAATTGCCACCAGTTTACTTGGAGGCGCTGTTTGAAGAAGAATCACATACAAGCACAACATCAATTGTGATTCGAGATTTACACAAAATTTATCTTGTCTACGTGCGTTGTACTGTATCTAGGCATCATTTTTATATTCGATTTTAATTATTTAATGTTCATAAAACGCTAAAGAAGACCTCTCACTCAGTGACCAAAGACAAAAGTTTTTTTTGGCATTATTCGTTATATAATATATGAAAAATTGTATACTAATAACTGCGGTAGGCCTTTTATTTTTGTTCAGTTTCACGTTTAAATTCGTTTTTTATGTAAAAGTGCTGTATTCAATTATTCGGAACAGATATCGCCATCATTGTCTCACGTGACTGCCTCTTATTTATTGTTATTGTAAATATTACTGTACGTATTCTTATCGGACGATTGATTTTACATATTTGGTTAAATGAAGCACGCAAATAACGACGAATAGCAAACTTCGTACTACATTTTGCGCAAACGTGTGTAACGTATTTTATATGAATTAGTGAAAATTAACTTGTAAAATAGTGGTTGTTTGTTTTACAATCTCTTTATTTGCGATATACGATCTCCTCTTTAAAGTTTACAATAGAATTTTTGCTCAGTAAAAGCTCAGTTTAAGCAGTTACTGTAACCAAAATGAAAAAAAAAATCACTTTACAATGCTACAGATATTTATAAGTTACGTTAAACTTAATCGGGATCCACGTGCGATGATACAAGTATTTGCCGTTTTTTGTAATTAAATTTACCATATATGTAATTGATAACAAGCATTGCCTACAGAATTATATCTATTTAATAATAATAGTGATAACAATCACATCGCAGTCTTGTTAACTTGTATATTAATATATTTACTTAGAATATTCTTGGTTGTGTTCATTACTTTGTTTCTTATGCAGATACCGTAAACATAGATACCATATGCAAAAAACCAACATTGCCATTTACCGCAATTATTGTAAAGAAAGTAATACTGCATTTGTAGCTAGCGTGCTCTTTCTTTCTATTCTTCTCCCGTACATATATATTTTTAAGTATTAAAACAGATTATGAGTAGCGACTAGAGATAAAATTAATGAAAGACTCAACCAGTGACAACATGATTTTTCCATTGTATGCCTATTTCATTTATAAATTATTATATATTGCATACTACTATATANCATATGATAATATAAAATTGCATATGTCGTATCTAGGTCGTATTTACATTGTGAACAATGAAGATTAAAATAACTCGAGAAAATATCACGGATAATATAGAACTACTTTAGTAATTTTGCAGTTTATCATTTCCGTTTACTTTACATTTTGCGCAATAATAATAATCATAAATAATTAATTTAATTTTTCATTTTGTTAAAATTCAATCATTTTCTATTCTCAATTGAGAGATCTGTTCTATATTTATATATTTGGATTTGGATAAAATGATATTAATGGAAATATGATAAGATACTTATATACAAGCGATTTAATTAATTTCACAGAAATTCAATTAATTTTATTTCTCGAGTCATTTGTAAACTTCTACTGAAATCTCTCTTCAATAATATATCTATAGATTCAAAACTTTTTTTATACGTAAGTTCATTAGTGTATGCCTTAATAATGTTTAAATATCTGATCTTAATGAACACAAACATTTGTAACACAAACATTGCGATATTACATTTATTTACACATATCCTTAAAACGGAATAAAATTCTGTATGCACATGGCTTCTTGATCTCATCGTGATCACGTTGTTACATTATTTATTTACCGTGGAAACAAATATATCAGATGTGTGTAAAAGTTTTATTCTTTCTTCCGCTGGTTCTCATTTTATTCTCATACAGTTAAAAGACTGAAACTTTTGCACACACCTAATACCTTAGGTGTTTATCGCAAATTCCAAAAATATGTTGCGTCTGTTGCGTCGCGCATTGATACGTTTCTGTAAATTGTTGTAACATTAATCGTGCCTTTCTGACTTACAATTCAACAGTGATATTCAACAGTATATAAGACAATGAACATTCCGCAAAATATAAACGCTTTAATTTTAAAGTTTAATTGTTCAGAAACGTTATGACACATTAACATTTATTGAAAGGATAAGAAATTCGAGAGGTCTTATCAATATAACTTGCATGTACGTGTATTATACACAGAAATGATACCTATTACATTGATAAAATGGTGTGATGTGTATGTGGAATACATGACACGATTATGCACATAAAATACTGTAAATTAATAATTTAACATAAAACGGACAATGATTATCCTTATCGTTGAAAACATCAGTTAATTAAAATAAAAATGATCGAAAGTAAGAAAAACATAGTCTGTGTTTATCTGATCAGTTCGGTGCAGAGTACATCCGAAATAGACTATCGCGAATACTAAATGTATTTTCTTGTATTTTTGCTAAATGTTGTATTGAATACATGTAGTATTTACAATAATTCTTTGTTTTATAATTTTGCAGTTATTTACATCCAATTATTTCCGGCTAATCGCAACTTTTTGATTGTTTCACTTTTCTTTGCGCCTCTGATTCGTCCTCGGTGCCATAAAGATGATCCCGGTGCTTCATTTCAGTTGCAACAGACTTTAATAAATCAACGGAAAAACAGAGAAATAAACGTAAGAATAACGTAAGTGACCAACGGAAGCAAGATAAATTCGTGAGTTAAACAGAATGAAAAAAGCGACTTCAATTAGTGTCACAATATAATGTTAATTTCAAACCGAACTCACCAATCGAGAACGTACTCTTTTTGGCATATCTTCTTCCAAACTGTACAGATCGCTACGTTTTAAAACGCTCTTAGAGCTATCCTCGAAAATCACCTATAGATAAAGAAAATAATACACATATACGTGTGTTTGCTTGTAAGATAAACGTATCATATCAAGTTACGTTGAAAATACAACAATTACTTACAGAAAACATGATTCGATGATTTGTACCTTCGAAAATACCGTCATACGTTTGACCGTCCGTCCAATTCACGGTCACTGCAGCGCCGAGCGAAGGTGTGTTTCCAGGGTCATAATTCTAAATAAGTTCCAGAATATAACGGTTATATATAAAGCACATATAGCCAAACATGTACAGTACATCTATATATATATATCCGAACTTAACTTGCAAACAACAAAAACTCATGAAAAGAACGAGTTGACAAAGCGGATTTTGAACGGAACTCACAGTTATATCTGATGGGTACAGATCGTCGCTGAAGCTATTGTCGCTAAACGTAACCATGTAGAAAAGGATGTCTTGTATAGCCTCCACTTTGGCTTTATAATATCGAGTATTACGATGTTTCGCCCACACAATTTCTCCCTGACGTATTTGCGGAATTTTCTCTTGACCATCGTCGTGTCCATTACACGTTACCTGGAATTATACGTATATCAATGTTGACGTTTGCATCGAAGGAAAAATACAGGAAAGGTACAAAAAGGAATAATTGTCCTCTGTGCGCATGCGTCGAAATTTATAGACGCTACAGGCGTTTTAAACAGTTTGTATCTCAGTTGTTATGAATAATAATTGACGTAACTGGCCATACCGGCCTATATGTTTTAAGCTTTCACCAACCTCGATTCGGTCAATCGACGGTTAACTTAATGGAATTGACCAATCCCGTTGAGTTAACCATGGTCGGTTGAGTGAGGTTGGTAAAATTCAACCTTGTGCTCACATACTTCTATATATTAGACCGCGTACTACCGCTTATTAGGCGTATCCAATCTTTATGTAAATAACTTGTACATAAGTCAGAGCGCATGCGCGGAATAAGAGCTCAGAGAACGTAGCTATTTGCTAGTGACTTGAATAGTTATATGCTATAAAATACTTAAAAAAGATATCTCGCAATCTTTATGGCTTATATACTTCGACACTCTTTCGCCACGCACTTAACGGCATTTTCATCTAAAAAAAAAAAAGGCAGGTCAAATAATACTTTAAAGTTCGCAGAGAAACTCTTTATCACACTTGGAATCCAACATGGCGATGTAAAATGTAAACAACACTCTATATGCTCTTATTTCGCGCATGCGCTGTGTCTCAACTTTGGTATATACATTTAGGATACACGCATGTAAGGTTAATATATGCGATTGGTACGCGGTGGTTTGTGTTATGTAGAAGTCGGTGCTTATGCCCGTTTTTACCATCAAAGAAAAACCTGAGAGCGGCCACGCAGCCGTTTTTCAAGGACTATCTTTTCGATACGCCTAAATTACGTTAGACAAAGAGCGACGATCAAATTTAATTAGCGTCACTGAATTATAATGATAGTGGAATGTGCACGAGCGAGACAAGAGAGATAATCACATACTAATGCCATCTTTATCATTGTACAGTCTCCTCAAGAACTCGGTCTCACGATCAGTGACCGAGATATGCCAGTGTAAAATATATTCAACGTAATTGTTAGAAAGGAATTTCATGTTAACAAAATTTGCATAACATATTACATGATTCTTAATTAATATTAAAACGGTCTGTAATGAGTGGCTATACAATTGTTTGTTCATTTTACTTTTGGACTGGGTGATACCAAAAGAGTACAAGCATGCGTATGCAACAAGGACAGCTAATAGTTTTTCACACACACACACACTCTCTCTCTCTCTCTCTCTCTCTCTCTCTTTCTTTCTTTCTTTCGTCTCGTTTTTAACCTGTAGGATTTCACTGGTTGCGCCTTTCAGTATTATTATAGTTCAGATCATCGCTCCTTGTCTAACTCAACGTAGTTTACATGTATTTTCTCAGGGAGTGTATATTAAAAAGATGATCCTTGAGAAACAGCGGCATAGCCGTTCTCCGGATTTCTTTGACATTAAGGTCTTCACACATGGATTGCGGTAACCACGAGCACAAGGCGTGAGAATTAGCCAATAAACGAAAATGTGGAACCGTTCGACCAATTGCATAGCGGCCATAATGGCTAGCTGCTGCAGCTCATGGGTGCTTCGCGATTGGTCGAACGGTTCTATACTTCCGTTCATTGGCTGATTTTCAGGGTACGCCTTATGTTTACGGTCACGGCAATCCATGTGTGAAGGCCTTTAGTCGTACAATTGAACGTAATTTGATTCCAGTTCCTCAGACGCCTATACTTTGCGCTCGCTGGCCGGCAGCTCGCGCTAAAGTGTATATCTATACAATCGCCATCTATGTGCCGCTAAAAGTCGATTAGTCATGCAGACGGTAATCTTTCTCGTAGGGTAAAAGACTGCCGCCTCAACCATTCTGATTCACCTTATACATGTCTCGTCTAAGTAAACTATACCTGAAGTTCCGACGAGTTGTAAGCTGGAATAGTGAACGTTGCGCCCGCGACAAGACCGCATGACGGATGAAATACGTTCGTACATTGATTACACGTCAGGCATGCCCCACGTTCTCGCTCGCAAAAACAACACTTTTTGCACGTGTCAACCGTGATCGCCAGTACGTTGATGGGATCTTTGTTAATCGCATCTTTAAAGATGGCGCCCGGCACCATAAGCGTACACAGAATATGCGCCCATCTGCTGTCGCTGGTACGTTTCATAGCGCCGCCGAACATCGGACACAAACAACACATCTGCCATGAAGAGAACAAAATTAGATGTCTGACTAGGTCTGACGTGCGCGGGGGTCAACATACCACGTCGTACATGCCAGCTTTGCACTTGTCACACGCCCAATTCTGAGTATTCGTGGGTAACACAGTTATACCGTAACAGGACGCATGGACAGTTACTTGACATTCTCTGCATCGTAAAAGTTTCTCATTTTCCGGCTCCACGGCCTGTTCCTTGGAGTTGGCCGCGAAAAGATTAGCTGACACCTAAAACACACACACACACACACGTTCAAGTTGTGCTTTTTTGCATTAGGTTGATGCACAAAAGTCCGTTCCACTGTTTAATCAGTTCCTCATTGAGAAATTCCGGAATTTCCACGAGCGCGATATCATGCTGCTCACGCAGCACGGAGAGATGGCGGGTCGTCGAACAAATCGACGCTTAAAATTGATTGATTATATCTTAAAATAAATATTATATATATATATATATATATATATATATATATATATTAATTAAATATCATATATTGATTAAAGAATGGAAGAGAGGGGAATTTCCGCATCAACCCAACAATACGTTGCGTACACATTCCAATTAATCAGCGTTTACACGGCAACGTTAACCCGGCTTAGTACCAACCGTAGTTTGTAAGCTCTTTGCGTCTAATTGGAGTACGCTTTTTTAGATTTAAAAGAATACGCCAATATTGGATGCAAGAGCTCATTAACTACGGTTGTTCTTCTTCCAGTACCATACCTGCGGCCAGGCGTAAGGTGAGGCTCTCCCTCACATGCCTGTGGTGCGCATGCCGATTATACACAGGCATGTGGGACTTACAGTTAAACGTCGGTCCCGAACGGCAACGGTTTTTTCGAGATATTTTACTACGCAAAGGACACTCTCTCAGTGGTGCTGCCATTGCCTTCCGAAAGGAGACGCGAACGTAAATTACTTTGACTTCTACCGGGATCGAATCCGAGACCGTTACAGCGTGGTAGACACCTGTGCGCTGTCTGTTATACCACGCTCGTGCCCGACCGAGTTGTTACCAAAACTTTTAATTAACGTTGCCGTGTGAACACAGTCAGTGGTTTTCGCAAGAACTTCCTTACCCATATTGGCGTACTTTCAGGTAAGGCGGTTTGTTTACAATATCTCCAATCGGGTGGCATTACTCTGCTGCTCCCGCTGCTACACGAGGCAAAGGTGGCGCATACTGCGCAATGGGATATTTGAGCGCTCCAATAATCATTGAACGCCCTCAACATTTCTTTATTCGGAACGTTCGGAAAGATCATCTCGGAGATGTGTCCCGGTATCACCGACGGTGTATGAATACTGCAGGTTTTCGGCACATCGGTCGAATCCATCGACGTGGATCGCTCCTTCGTAGTTTCACCCGTTGAATCGGTGGCGGGTAATGGCAGTTCCTTCTTCTCCACATTTTCCACTTTCACCGCATTCTCCACCTTCTCCACCTTCTCCACCTTTCTCAACTTTTCTTTTGATTTTCTCCTCGCGGTGGCCGCTCCTTTTGATTTCACATTAGATGCCGCCAAATGTGAACTAGTATTGTCCGTTTGTATTGATAAATTTGGTAACAATATTTTATTGTCGGGCGTACTTGAACACTCATTCTCGTTAAATTGCACAGGACTGGCTATTATTGGCTTTATTTCGACCGAAGAGTCACCGCTTGACTGTGTCACATTTGGCGCGACACCGTCTGTAACCCTTGACACGGTAATGTTGACAAACGACTGATCATCGATCTGTACACCAATCATCTCATTCACTTGCGTGCCAGATTGCACACTGCTCGTGGTATCACTTGCCTGATGAGACACGCTCGATGACGGATTGTTAGGACACGACTTGTTCGGAGTCCTCGGCGGCCTCTTGCGCGGCGTGTGCCCTCCTCTTTGCGACTTTTGGCGTGACTGATTTTTGCGCTCCTTCGACGTATCAGTGCTGACCTTCGGGTATATTCTCGCTAGATCGTTCGAGTAGTTCGTGGCATTTAGCAGGTACGTCTTGTTGGAATCTATCGGTGTGATTTGAGCGGAAGCGTACATGCTCTTCATAGGGTACGTCTGCACGGCCGACGTATTTGCCGGCAGGACCAAACCTGGTATCGAGGAAACACGTACGTTGTCGTGTTTATTCGGCGAAGTAGAGACGGGGGTCAATTGAACAATGTTTGCCTTTTCATTAGAACCGGACGAGCCGCTTCCCCAGTTGTATCCTTGAATCATCGTTTTGCAGCTGCTAGGGATCACGTTTCTGGATACGTAGTTGTGCCGATTGTACTCGTGCCCGTCGTAATCGTGTCGCTCGTACATCGACACGCTGCGGCAGTTACTGAACGAGGAAGGCCTCGAACTACAAACTTGATTAATCACGGTGTCGGCTGGTAACTTTATATGCTCTATCGTTGAGATCGGCGACGGGCTGGATTTGAAGTTGGCGGGTCTGACGTCGCAATGCGCTGCCGTCTCGTTCTGCAAAACCGGCGGGCCTTGGCTGAAAGTCGGGGTAGTTGAGAACGGCGTAACCTTCTTGAATTCGGAATTGATCCAAATCCTCGGTACAACCGGGGTGTGGTGTACCGCATTTTCGTTAGCAGCGGAACTGTCAGCACGCACTTGAGACGTGAGCCGTGACGCGTCGTAACCGGTTTTTAATATACTTAACTTAGGTGCTTTCAACACACTCTTATAATTTGTACTCGTAGACGTATTCTGCGCGATCGGCCTTGCACTTTCGATCGGATACTCCGAGTTTATGCCTTTGTGCGCGACAATACTTTGCACCATAATACCTGCTGCCGCACTTCCGCATGCAGGTCCGATAGAGATATTTTTTACGTTCATCGTTGTACCAACAGTTGCTTTGTTCTCGCAGGCAATGTTCATCAACTTCTCCGTACCCGTGTCGTCGTTATACGCGAGGCTCGTCGTCTGGCCGCTGTTAGTAATATTCACGACGGTTTTGTCTTTCATGTTTATCATGCTCAGCTCGTTACCAACGGAGATGATATTTCCAGGCAACACGTTGACCTTCCCCTGGTTGTTCGAGATATCCTTCACAGAACATCTCGGAATACAGATCTCGGGCAGTGTTATATTTTTACACTGAGCATCCGACAAATTAAAAGTTGAAGCGGCATCATCGAAAGTCGGTACATTATCTTGTTTGCGCTTACTTTTGGACACGTGCCGCTGTTTCAATTTCTTCTGCTCGTTGTGCTTTGAATGCTTCTTCTTTTTCTTGACGTACTTGTCGCTACTTTCCGAAAAGTCCGAGAGCTCTACTTTCACAGATTCATCCCTGCTTTCTATGATAATACTATCGTTGTAATTCCCTTGAAGCACCGGAATATCATCGATATTTTCTTGGGACACGTCTTCGAAGGAACCTGTCATGTCGTCAACTTCCGTTTTTATCTCAATTTTAATTTCATTTGCATCCTGAATGTTAACTTTGTTAGCCCGCTTCTTAGATTTTGACTCACGCTTCTCTTTCTCCGGCAAACTTTGCTTCCTCTTCCTTTTCTTGCTCTTCTTACGATTGTAACCGTCGTCAAAAACGGTTGCCTCGTCAACGTCTGGAGAACAGGAGTATTTGATCAGCAAAAAATATTTCAAAACGCAAACCGCCAATCGCGTTAAAAGGGGGAAAAATTATGAGAGCAAAATTAAGTTAAAATTGCAAAAAATAATTGATTTGCGAAAATAAAATTGCGCAGGATCTTACCCATCTCTCCTGCTTTCAACCAAATGTCTTCCAAAACTTCCATTTGTTGCTCATCAGGCGGCTCTTCAATTTCCTCCATTTCAAGATCCTGTAAAACTTTCTTGACATCCGGAGGAATATCTGTGTATCCCTCAAGTTGCTCCATAACGACAGCAGGACTGGTGGCTCTAATATTCTTTTGCTTGTGAATCATATGTCTCTTATTCTTTAGAGCTGCCCTCAGATAGCTTTGCGGTAATTGGCCATTGCTACTGCTGCTACATAGTAGATCCATTTGCGATGGCATCGGTGCCGCAGTTTGTCTAGGATCCTCAGGATGGGGTCCGATATCCTCACCACGTAGCCATAATTCATATCTTTATTGTCAGAATTAATGATAATAATAACGTCAGTATGCGAGGCAAATATGTTAAGTTTTACAAACAATTACAAAGGCACCGAGTGATTTCTAAATCAATTGCGTACCTGTCCGGTTGGAAACGTTTAACAAAGGTATCCATAGATATTTTCACCATGTCTTTACTGCAAGTGCACTGCGTAGCTCTTTTGCCATATTCCACCCATCTTGGTGCCGCGAAATTGGTAGATTCAGCACAATTAAATCCATGATTAAAGCCAGCATGATACCCATACGGAAATGTAATCATTATTTCTCCGGCCTCCTGCGTTATCTGTGGATATGAATGTGTGATAAAGTTAATAATAATAATTTGTGGTAACATATAAATTTCTTTAGTAATTTTTGTCCAACTTACTTTGTTACACGGAATGGAATATTGTCTTAATATTTGAGGAGATATCAGGGACATCTTGTGGCGCAGAAAGGCTTGGCAGCTTTGGTAGCTCGATGGGAAAAAACCACTGGCTAGCCTCTCCAATCTTCGTCCATGTTCCGGCGGTATAGCATACCATGTTTTTGGTGCACCGAAATGTAAATAATTTATAGAATAAAGATCCATATCCTCTGTATGCCAAGCGAATGTAGTCTTCCACATTCCAAAATAGAGATAAGCTGTATTAACACCATCGATCGATATGCCATAATCTTTGTTAACGTAATCTAAGATGGTTCCAAGATGATTGATGTTCCATTCATTCACATCTGGGTCAGTCAAAGAGCCAGATACATCCGCCCCATATATCGGTGAGACATATGTTATGTTCTTCCAATATTTCCTTTCTAGATCTTCATAATCGAAGTGACGTGGTGTACAATAACGCTCAGAATTGGCTAATATCTTATATTCTTGAACAGTCATTGGTTTCTTTTGAATGTTGATTTGTTGGTACAGGCCCTGTTTTCCAGTGACCACTTGACAAATAGGTGCTGGTATCGTGAGATTTAGAGAATCTAAATCATAGCCTTCTTTCCTAGGAATCCATTCAACAGGCGGTATCACTTTGGCCAAACCTGCCTTGTGAGCCCCTTGACTTTCCATATATTCGACATATTTTGAAAAGTCTTTAAATTCTTCGTAAGTCGGTCTAAAGACCTGTATACGCGGTATACCTCTGGTATTACTAGTGGCCATTGTTGAATTTACTATAACTGGAGATGAAAAAAATATAATTATAAGTGTTGTAATATAGATTGCGTACAATAAGATAAATTTAACGGTTATATGTGAAGAAAAGGTAATAATTAACAAACAATTGGTGATTGATGATCTTACACTTGATTGAGATATATTTTTATATGAGCTTTTAAAAAATTCGGATAAACTTTTAGACTAAACCTTAGCTTTAGGCTAAACCCTAGCTTAGCTGAAAAATCAAATATTTTTAAATACAATATGTTATAAAAACTGGATTATATATATCAGTACGAAAAAAGTGAATTATTATTATTAATCTTAGTAAAAGTAATTCTTACAAGAAAACTTTATATTTTGAAAAAAAAACTATTAATAACCATTAATGCACAAACTTATATAAATTTAATCTTCTAATCTAAAACATCTATTTAAATCGTTTTTCTCATAAAATGTCGGCTATTTTAGCTTTTAACGTTTTACTGATGATAAGTTGCCCAATAAGCACACTTTTTACCGGAATATTTACAACTTATCTCTCAAGTAACTTCGAATGAATTTTATTCTGTAGTAAAACATTAACAAAACAAGATTATAACCTATTAAGAGGCTAACGGATGAAACGTTGAAGATCCAAGATACTACGAGAAACGCGATATTCAGTCTAATTTTCAACGTGGGTAAACTTCGGAAATATGCAAACTGTACATACGGGTCACGCTGTGGTACAGAAAGTATGGTTGATTCGATACACCCTATATAGCGTCATTGATGCTCACGCGTCAAACGACCATTAAAACATGTCGCACGATAAGGGACTGATGCAATTCGCGTGCGAAAGAAATTTAACTGTAAAATCGTTGGTTATACGCGAAGTGGTGGCACGCACCACACGGTTTCTCCTCGATAATATGCACGAAACGATCGAGCCTGCTGGCTGTTCGATGTTTTTGGAACGAAGCACGCGGAGGAGGTTCGTAAACAAAATGGTAGTGGTCTATTGTTGCAGGGCTCCTCTTAAACTATACTTACTGACTGGCCGTTCGACGCGATCAACGATAGATTGTACCGCGTCGCACGCGAGTTCCCGTGAAATTTCTCGGCGTGCTCGACGCACGGCGACGAATTGTCGGGCGACGAGGAAGAGACGCTTGGCCGCCGAGGTCCCGAGCGGAACGCCGAGCGAGATAAATCACGCTTGCATAGAAGCGCTTCGGGCACGTGCGAGGACACATTTACTTACGTCACGAAACACAAAGTGGAACCACCTTTTCGGTGTCCTCTATCATGTTCCGCGATAATTCACCGTTTGCCGGACAGCTCTGCGATTTCGCCAGGTTGACACCACACACACCATACACGCATACACCACGATGCTTATGATCCGCGCGTCGCTGGTCGTATCCTAGAGCGAAGATGGCGTTCTCAGCGCAGCTAGAGTCCCTCGCACGCAGGCGGAGGAAGCGGAACTGTCGCCAGCGGCTTCCACCCCCGAAATTCCATACCATAGATTAAAATCTCTTCGCATAATGGGGAAACCACAGACGACGGGAAAGGAGAATAAGGGTGGATTCGCACAAACTCCGATTAACCTGACCGACTGATCAACTCAACGGAATGGACCAATCGCAATTGCCCAATTGGCTGAATAGATCGGTATGATTGGTCAATTCCGTTGAGTTGATTGGTCGGTTAGGTAATGTAATCGGCAGTTTAATCGGAGTTTGTGCAAAATCACCCAAACAGGCAATAGATTTGCAACCTATTGAAAAGCGTGTATCAATTATTGTGTATTGGTTTTTGATAGGTTGGAAATCCATTGTTTATGTTGTTCTTTGTTCCTGTTGCCTGTAATTTTCCATTGTACAAAGGGCTTTAAAACCCGTATTAAAGACTACGTTTATACGGCAAGTGTCGATCCACAATAGGTATTTTAAGCCTTAAGTAATTAACAAATCACAGTCGAATATATATAGTATAATTAATTGTGATTGATCAATTTCTTAAGGCTTAAGGTTTAAAATACCCGTTGTGGATCGACGCTAACGTTAATCCTGGTCTACAATAGATGCTTTCATCCTTAAGAAATTGACCAATCACAATTAACTATTCTCTTCACGTTCGACTGTGACTGCGATTCGTGTTGCACTTCAGGTCGTATACTTGCGGCACTTGAAATACAGAAAGAACCCGATTTTCATTTATTATAAATTTTTAGGGTCTTTAGGTTAAATACGTTTGCAAAATTCCAAAAATAGTTTTACGAGCAAATATGATTTCTCCGAGTGAAAATATGAGAATAGATAGAACGGAAAGTATAGCGGCATTTTTTCTACAATCGATAGTTGGCTCCGGCCGGGCCTTAAAATATTCGTATTATTCAATATATGTACATATATATTACGTTGAAAGATTGAATATTCGTATTTAAAAACCAACAAGAATATTCAGAATTAAGTATGTATCCGTTGATATTTTTACCTTCATCGTCATCTCCCAGTTTTCTCAAATTATCCACAACACAGGCATTTCCGCTTTGATCCTTTACAATGGCTGCTGACTTGACATTTACTTCAAGGTACTCTACTTGTTGTTTGGTGGGATGCGCTTGCGTCGTAATAGTTCGGGTCGCCTGACACGAGCGAGGCAAATTTAAATTTTCCTCGTTTGTCACGTACGAACTTTCACCGAGCTAATATCCTCGAGTGTATCTTCGAAGTGATAAACCTTGCGACTTTTCATCTTCTTTTCGAATGCCCTACGAGAATTTCCGAAAAAATCTGGGGTAATTATAGATTAATGCTAATAAAGTACGTACATGTTTTTATTAATCGTTTAATTTTAACCCAAATTTTATTCCAAGATGATTTATTTACAAGTAGCAACTTAGCCATATTGCAGCTTCCGAGTTATCGCAAAGAATTGTCAATCGTTCGTTTCCTTTTCAGAGATGGAACGAGACAGATTGATGAATCAACTACGAGAAAATAACTGGAACGTGTTTTCATATATTGGGAATCGTCTTCGCTAAAAAAGATAATATTTTATCAGTTATTTTCGATTCATTTTTATCTTTTTTTTTTGCAAAATTATCTTTGCACTAAAAGAAGATTCATCTAATGTAAGTTCAACCTTCCAGGCTTCTTGAAATCTGACTTTCCTTTGGTAATTTTCGCATAAGATCCAACTGAGATGGAGAAATGTTTGGTAAAATTGCCGGGCTACAGGAAATAATGGCCCAGGATAATGGGAGAAATTGTCATGTCTTATCAGAGAATCTTATTTTAGATAATCAAGAGCGCATCCCGATAACGTGTGCCCCGATAACATGTGTCTATTATTCATGCTGACTGTCATCGCAAAAGCAACTGGAGCTTCGGACACAGTTTCACGATCACCCTTTATAATGGTTGAAAAATGAAGCATTCGCACCGATTGGGCATACCGAATCAGTTGTGCAAGGTGCAACAGCGTCGTGATACGTGCTAACGACGACGATGCGACGGAGGAAAAGCGTCGTCATCCGTGCTGAGCTCCACGGCACCGACTCATGCAACACTCCGTACCACACGAGCTCGCCTGCGCGATAAAGGCGCGCGTAGAATCGAACGAGAGTTATCTACCGGCCGTCAGATGGAAAGAAAGGAGGATATGAATCGCACGGAAACTCAACGGCGAATTGGCATTTGTGAGTCGAGCGTGAGGAACGCGCGAACGTGCGTTCGAGAGGTACAGCGATCATGAGCCCGGCGATATCGGTGGAGGAACACAATCTGCAACAATGCACGAGTATGGAATACACAACGTGTTCGGAGAAGTTGCTCTACTTGCTCTTCGAGGATATTTCATACTGCGTGCGCAAGAGTATTCTGACGAAAGGTAATTACCCAGTCGACGCGTTTAACTGCGGCTGTATTATTTCGAATGTAACAATAACTTTACATCGGTGTTATGATTTCGTGCTCAATAATGTAACTGCAGTATGGCACACGTATACATGTAGCAATGTAGAAATATGTACGTAACAATTACATTAACAGAAGTAATATAAACAAGTGTTATAGAGATTTGATGTTGAGATGACATTGAGGAAAATCATACTGGATAAATATATCCAACAAACATTAATTAACATCGATGTTATCATTTTCCACTTAACAATATAACTGTTACGTAACATATTGTATTAAGGGTACCCATAAGTAATGTCGTTTTTTTTTTAGATTGAATAAATATCCACTGAGGTTTTGAATCCCAATAAAACCATAACTATTAAAGATTATTGTATACAGCTTTATAGACTGAATATTGCTGTGCTTGATTAATCTGTATTAAATGTTAAATAAAATAAAATTTAGTGTAAGTATCAAAAAGCGACGTTACTTATGGGTATTCTTAGTATTTATATTGTTGTGGGAAATTATAACATTAATTATTATGTTACTGTTGATGTATATTAGATACACATATATATATATATATATATATATATCTGTTGATATTTCTACAAATTACAATTTGAATAAAATATATATATATACAAGAATATAACACTATTTAAAATATAAACCCAGCAAACACAAAGTAACAGTTATATAAATGTTAATTGTAATTTCCTACTCAATAATATAATTGTTATATAACACACGCGTAACAGTTATATTATTAAGTAGGAAATTACAACTAACATTTATATAATTGTTACTTTGTGTTTGCTGGGAAAATGTCTAGTAGAAAATAAAATAGGGAGATATTAAGAGAAGTACTTGATACTTCAAATAATTGTTGAATGATATAAATATTTAAAGGAACAACTTCCTGTTGTTTGAATAGTGTAAAAATTAGTAAATGAAAGATATAAATTAAACATAAAAATGTAATAAATAATACAAAAATCTTACAAATAATTTTATAAAATTATAAATAAATTAGGTTAGTGTATACAAATTATTCTTTGACATTATACGGCGCTATATTTTTACTTATAATTGATGTTTTTATCTATCTTATGCGATAAATTCTTGTGACATGAGATGAGCAAAATAATTGTGATATGAACGAAACCAATTAATTCAATTTCAGAGAAAGCAACCATTGCATTTCGATCATTATAAATAAGTCATAATCATTATAATATTTAATTAAAAGTTTAATGCACGTATATATACGTATTAAAGAAATCTGGATTTTAGATGACGAGAATAATGTAAACTAATATATTCCGTCTTTGTCTGTGTACTTCATATATGGAAATTGTGGTAAAAGATTGTTGTTCAGAAAAAGTAACTTATTGTTAATACAGAAGTACAAAGGCATATTAATCTTTGTCGTGAGTACTTAAAATCGATAAGATATACGTTGGCTACTTCATGTTCGGTTTCGTTCCAAAGTATAGGAAGATATGACGTATGTTGCTGGTTCATTGTTCGTATTCGATTATGGTCGGAATATCATTTGTGCAACTTCAGAAAGTTTATTTAAATTTGTCCTAATTAATTCAAATAAATGTTACTTTTTATAATTCTCTTTACTTTAAAAATTAAAAGCGTACATACTTTATGTACTTCTATTTGTTATTATTAAATATACATATGTTAATTGTAATTATTTCCGATCCGATGTGCAACTCGATTGACCGCAGTGTTGAAAGTAATCAGATCATATATTTCTATTGGTTTTGCTGTCCGAAATGAGATAACTGTACAGATTACATATCTATATCGATAAAGTTAAATTCATTTCAAGCAGATAAAGCTAGTTCGGACAGATATTAATGATATATTCGACTATATTACACATATCTATTACAACGGGTGAGATAAATTATTAAAAATGAATTATTAGTAAAAATTCTAGTATTCTTGTTACTCGGATGTTTGATACATTCAATTTTCAAAAGATCTTTTTATCGCTCTCTCGAATTAATTACGAATCAAATGCTAATCTGGGTTAATGGCCCATAATTGCGATGTTTTCAAAAACACGCTGGATGTGAAATGAGTGTAGCATGCGGATTCAAAACATAGTACATAAATCAATCATAGATCACGAGTTAAGACGTAAAATACCAATCGCGTTACAACGGCTTGTACATAATCATTATATTTAGTGACACTATCGTTGCACAAATGTATTTTGGCTATTTACCATTATTACGCAAATTAAAAACTTTTATTTTAGTATGTCAATTATCTGATCTGTAAAGAGAACGTAAATTACATTTTTCTTTATTATTTTTCTATAGCTGTCCAATTATTTTTTTTTGCATATTCATCGATTTATTCTCCAAAGTTTATTTTATAGCTATCCAATTATTTTTTTTTTGCATATTCATTGGTTTATTCTCCAAAGTTTATTCTCCATAAATATTAATATTTATTTTATTTTTTTCAGGTATAAGAAAATTGCTATACGATCTTAATGGTGACTTTCGACCGGGCGAACTCACAGCTATTATGGGTCTTTCGGGTGCTGGGAAATCTACACTAATGGACATCTTAGCGGGTTTTACGTAAGTACACGGTTTGTGTTATGCTCTGAAGTTTCTGGTAAATTTTATTTCATCGATAATGGGTAGAGGAAACGTTTTAAATTGGAAAATCTTGCAATTTAATCTTGACGCTTAGATACTTTGTAGAGGAAGAAATAGGAATAATACAACTCGATAATATAAAATAAAATAATATACAATTGTTAATTGTTTCTTCAAGGAAATACATATATCGAGGCGGATCAAATCGGCTCAATTGGGAATACAATCACAAATTCACAACTTTTGTAGAATTCTCCTCGTATTATTTCATAATTCAATAATGCGGTAGAGGAAATCCCAAAATTAATAAAATATTTTGTTAATTCCGTAACTAATCATAAATTGTGTTAAAATAATATTGTAGACTTGGAACATATTTTGTCTCAATGTTATTTAATACTTTCGTTTACACAAGATCAACTGGTTCAAGTCAAGTGATTTGAGCTTAAACTTTCACAACTTGCGTTATGCATTAAATTCTCCGCTTTTAACGCATGGCTCGAGGTTTCTCGTAGGATTGTCAGCTTGTCTGGAATGTTAATTGAAATATATATATATATATATATTCAGTTTGTATCAACCGTTATATATCTAAATTGAGACAACCTTGAAATTGTGTAGTATCCACATCATCTCTGTTATCGAGTTGTTAGTCTTTTTAGGGGTTGATTAGATCGTGCAAATGTTGCGAACTCTTCCGGGCACAGATTATACTTGCGTCAACCGTATCTTCGTTCAGATATCCTCGTGAAGAACGCGATCAGATACTTGCGCGTACGTAGTGCCGGTAAAAAGTCGCGGTGCATGTGCAGTGCATATGCACTGCCCCTGTTCAAGGTTTCCACAAGTATGTACCTTTTGTACCAAGTCAATATCAATGTCCGCTATTTAAGTACAACTATCGCGATACCGTTGCGATGAACGTGATACCATGCATCCCGCACGTGCAAATAAGCTTTCACATTCTTATCTCTTCTCTTTTGAATAAATAACATTATCTGATCTTTCTTTAATTATCTGATCAATCTTTCACCTCGCTAAATATGATTGTACCCTCGCATTTGCAAAAGTAAACACTCGTTGATTTTTGTATCACACACACAGTAAGAAATTTAGTGTTAGAAATTTAACACTTTTCACACGTCCCAAACGGTCTGTTCAAATTTATTTCTGCTAATTTAACACAAAGTGAATATATTAAGTAATCGATTTTTGGCCACGTATCTTTCATCAATAATAACAAAACGGTACATGATACCAAATCAAAGTATTTGCCATCTCAAGTACCAAGTCAAAGTATTTGTCAATGTCCATTTCTTTGTGTCATCTTTCGAATAATTGTCTGATTTCTCGTCTGTTAATTCGTCTTTTGTGAACCAATCAAGTTTTATCGGCGATTCGACGAACGATTCTGCAAACTCTAATACATGAAATAAGTTTGATCCTCTTTTTACTTTAAATAAGATCTGCCGAAGAGCTTTTGTAAATCAGTTACAGGAAAAATATACGTTTAAAATCACACACGAGGATTTCGGTATCTCTTTATCCGTGTGAAATAAAATTAGTAATCCGTCAATATCAATAAAAGATTAGTCGGAGAATCATAATTAATTTTGACGAATTAATCCGGCGAAAGATAACCCGTGTACTTCGGTAAAGGAGAAACAACAGATGGCAAATAAAAATAATCGCATTTATAATTTGTCAGCAATCACTCATCGATGTTTAACATTTTTAATTAATGTATTGTCCATGATAAGCTGAAAATGTAACATTTAAGTATCGTATTTCAGAACAACCTCGGTCACTGGCAAAATCATGGTGAATGGACAGGAAAGGAATATGTCCGAATTTCGGAAATTATCGGCCTATATAATGCAGGATGACCATTTACAACCACTCTTAACGGTGCAGGAAGCAATGCTCGTTGCCGCGGACCTCAAACTAACGTTAAACCGTCGTCAAAAATTGGAAAAAGTAGGTTTTATTAAACGTTAATTATATTAAAAATTTAATGATATCAAGTTTTACTGTTTAGTGAATATGTTATCTGAGATGTATTTTTGTACATACGTCTCAATAATCATTTTGAATCATAATTAACTTGAATTAATGAAATATTAACTTTTAATTAAATTAGTTTTGGTTTAGGTAATTTTTAACTTAATTAATATTTTATAGGCCATTAACTTTTAACGTAATTTAATTAAACATAAAAATCAACTTATCTAACCCTGTTCATTTCACAGATCGATGAAATATTAACAGCAATGAGCCTCGATGCGTCTCGTTATACGCGTACGAGCGAGCTTAGCGGGGGTCAAAGGAAAAGACTTGCTATCGCGCTTGAACTAATCAATAATCCGCCCATTATGTTCTTCGATGAACCAACAAGGTAGATATCAAATGTTTATATTCCGACGAGTGCCTGTTATGTTGCAATACCACATAAATCTTTCGATGTCTCCTTTCAGTGGTCTGGACAGTGTTACCTCGAAGCAGTGCATAGCGCTTTTGAAGCAGTTGGCGAAAGAAGGACGAACCATAATCTGCACGATTCACCAGCCGAACGCGACGCTCTTAAACATGATAGACCATCTCTACGTAGTTGCCGATGGGAACTGCGTTTATACGGGCAGCACACAAAATTTGGTACCATATCTAAGTAGCGTAGGTTTATACTGTCCGAAGCACTACAATCCAGCTGACTTTTGTAAGTCGTGTTTCTGGTTAATCAGCTTTATCCCCGTTTTTTCTTATTTTTCTCTTATTATTTGACAAATTATATGTGATAGATCTGTCTAGAAAAAAAAAAAAAATTAGCAATGCACATTAACGCAGGCAGATTTTGGTCGCAATTCTGGTACTCTGCAAGAATATTTGTACTGCAGTTCTTCAAGCTGTCTTTCCGTAGTGATGGAGATATGTAACGGAGATTACGGTGCCCATGTGCCTAAATTGGTAGAATCGATCCAGAATGGTAAAAGCAACGAATGGAGATTGGATGAGACTTTCTACTTGAACAGAGAGATCATCACCTCGCAACAGCTTCCACCTATGAGATTGTATTCGTTCGAAACGGAATTTAAGCATATTCCACATTACGCTGCCGGTTCCTGGAGACAGCTTAGCGTTCTTGTTAGGAGAAATGCAATTAGGCTATTACGCGATAAGGTAATGCCTGTAAATTCCGTCTATTGTGTTTGTTCATATATTTAACGATTTTTAATCATTTTGATTCTTATCGTTAGGTGTTACGACATATGAATACAATTCACTAAGCTATTAATGTAATATTTATTCTCTCTCTCTCTCTTTCTCTCTATGTGATAGTAGTAAAACAATAATAAAGCAATCTCTTCTTTGTGTAGTTTTTGATGGTTTCAAGGATCTCAATGCACTTGACGGTTGCTCTACTTGTGGGCACGATATACTTCAAAATTGGCCAAGACGCCGCTTACGTTTTAGACAATTTTAATCTATTATTCTTCAGTATGATGTTTCTCATGTATACCGCGTTTAGCGCTACAATGGTCTCGTGTAAGTTTATTATACTTTATTATACTTTTCTATTTTATTACACTTTTAATGCAACTTTTAATGCAACTTTTAATGATTTTTAATCATTTTAAATACAAACATTCGAAAATACGAACTCGTCTCTTTTACAACTATGTTATTAAGCGACAATGTAAATTTATTATTGCAAACATTATTGTAAGAGTGTTCGCTGTAACGTAACCGACTATTTTTATTTCTTTTCACAGTTCCTTCGGAAGTGCCAATACTTATGCGCGAGCACTTCAACCGTTGGTACAAACTACGATGGTACTATCTAGCGAACAAACTAGCCGATTTTCCGGTCCAACTTACTGCCACGTTTATTTATGTCCTTATAGTATATTTTATGAGTGATCAGCTGCCCGATAGTGGAAGATTCGGCCTGTTCATACTCATGTGCTTTGCTATCAGTCTGGTTGCTCAAGCGGCTGGACTTATCCTAGGAACTGGGCTGAAGGTTCAAGTATGCATTCAATTATTTAGAGCTTCGTGTGTTGTCCCTGTTCGAGATTTACTTTGAAGAGTAGACTCCTACGGGGAAAAAGATTTGATATGAAATTTGCTCATATATGACTATATGTAATCATATATGTCCACAATGAGAAAATACTGTTGTTTGCAAATTTATATGCAAATAGAATCGGAGCAAATGCTTTTGACTACTTGTGCTTCTGATAGTACATAATATATCGACATTGAATTAAGTGACATAATATCGTGTTTTTTTTTCGTATAGACATATATGATTATATATGTAACCACATATATGGGTAACATTCATATATGATTTTATATAATTATATATATAATTATATATAGTCATTTTCTCCCCGGGCTCTTACTCTTTCAATATACACACATAGAAGTGTGTAGAACACAAAGAATAATAAAAGTAATAAGTATTTAATTTCAGAATAGCGTGATTTTCGGACCATTTGTGATCTTGCCGTTTATGATATTTAGTGGATTCTTCGTGCGTATAAGAGACGCGCACCCGTATTTACAGTGGTTATTTCACACATCGTTTCTCAAATATGGATTTGAAGGACTTATGATTGCAATTTATGGGTAACGGCTTTATTTTTTTATTGTAGCATACGATAACTAACCGATTCTTGGCATTCTGTGTTTTGTATACATCACATGCGTGCGCGTGCACGTGTGTTCGACATTCCAAAAGTCGAGAGTATTTTTATCTAGAAACAAGTTTGTTACGTTACTATTAGAATAAATGTGTTTACAACTACAGATATTATACTTGTTTTGGCTTCCGAGTCATCGTCGCGCCTTCTGTGAATTTGTCTCCTTTTAGACACACAATGTATGAAAGACGAAGTCATAATAAGTGTTCGTCCGCATTACGCAAGCTTAAATGATACTTATGGTTGCAGTAATAACCGGGCAAAGTTGAAGTGCTCTGCGGATTATTGTCATTTTGCTATCCCCGAGAAGCTCCTCTCAGAAGTGGATATGAAGTACGCAGACTACTGGTTCAATATGACGGTGTTGATAGTGCTGTATATTGTGTTAAATATTGTCGCCTATATTACGTTAAAAATAAGAGTCAAAAAACGCACTTAGCATCGTGACATGTAATATTGCAGAGTAAAACTCTGCATCAAATTTACAATTATGTACCAAAAAAGACTGATTTATTTTTAATAACGTACGTGGTAAATATATATATATATATATATATATATA
>NW_014560366.1:135400-139366 GCF_001313825.1 Dinoponera quadriceps
TCATCGTATTGTGACTGGTGATGAAAAGTGGATATACTACAGTAATCCCAAGCGTAAAAAATCGTGGGTTAAGCCCAGCGAAGCAGTAGCATCAACGCCAAAGCGGAATATCCACGGTTCCAAACTCATGCTGTGCATTTGGTGGAATCAGCTGGGGGTAGTGTATTACGAGCTGCTCCAATCCAACCAAACCATCACAGGAGATCTCTATCGACGACAATTGATGCGTTTGAGCCAAGCATTGAAAGAAAAACGGCCGCAATATGAGCAAAGACACGATAAGGTGATTTTGCTGCATGATAACGCTCGGCCGCATGTGGCGTAACCGGTTAAAACATACCTAGAAACGCTGAAATGGGAAGTCCTACCCCACCCGCCGTACTCTCCAGACATTGCGCCTTCTGATTACTATTTATTTCGATCGATGAGTAACGGTCTGGCTGAGCAGCACTTCGCATGAAGAAACGAAGAATGGATCGATTCGTGGATAGCCGCAAAAGAAGTGTCGTTTTTTCGACGTGGAATTCTAATGCTGCCAGAAAGATGGGAAAAAGTAGTCTCCAGCGATGGGCAATACTTTAATTGACTTGTTTTTTTATTATTTTTTTAAAATGAAGGATTTATTTTCACAAAAAACGGCGAGAACTTATTTACACTCCCAATAAAATTTTCAAGTTTTATGCAATATAAGATATTTATTTTTTAGTCTTCACAATTTTTTTCAAAATTTTTCAAATTTGATCATTAAAACTTGGGTGACTTTTAATTTTACTTTATGATTTATAAACTTTTATGAATGAAAAATATCAAGGACTTTGCACTATAAATACATATTCATTTGCAAGATATATTTAAAAATGCTTTAATTTTACTTGGAACTTTTGCAACAAATTGCCTGGGAAGGTCAGACAAAAAAAACAGAAACAATTTTTTCTTCGGCTTGAGTGAACACCCTGATTATAACAGATACTGCGTAAAATCTATTTCCGTAAGTTTGGCAATTTGAGTAATTAAATGGTCCCTTTCGTGGAAAGACAGGGAATCTTGAATTTGTATGATGAATCACACATTTACGCACGCATTATTTATTTAATTTGTAATGCAAAAATTTATACATCGTATAAAATATATTTACATATTAAAATGTGTTTTTACTCAAGTGTCTATATTACGTGCATTTAAAATAAATCTGATTCGTATCAACAAGTTTTTTTACTGATAATAAATTGGTATATATATGCATGTTAAACGAGATAACATTCACGTTCATAGTTGCATCATTGCATGTGAAGCTGCGTCAGTAATATGGAAGCAATTGCGACTCTGCAGTCGCGGTTGAGAACTCGCGTGTGATACTCGGCGTGCGCGCTGCTCCTTCGTTTATAAAGTAAAACGCTTGATATCAAACATATATCGAGTGGTAAGTCAGCTGAAAAATGAAAGTATAACCGACTCGTTCAGCGAAATTTGGTATTTGCAATTCACAGCGATTTCCTGATTATCGTTTAACAAACCTCCGAGCTTATTCGTGCAGTTTACTCGTACAGTTTAATTGGATTGCTGCGAATGGTCCCTGCGAGTGTCTACGATATGCCGGATAATGATAATAAGAATGACGCAACGACGGCTAAAATACCCAACGACGGCTGTACGATACATTTGGAGGAGTGTGAAGGATTGATGAAATCGGAAGGTTCGCAAAAGCCGCAGCTACGCATCGAATTTAACGATATCTGTTACTCAGTTTATTGCAAAAATAAAGGTAAGTAAATTAGTCGCCCTAGATTTCTGTGAAAGTGCGATTCCCGCGACTTCACTCCATTGGGAGTCGATGTATCGCCGCGCGTTTGTTCGTAAACCTAACACAGTTTCTAACTGCCTTAAGGAGATTCTAGAGTTTGATTGAATATAAGATGAATCTATAATATATGTATGCAACAAAAGTTAATTGAATTAACATATAAGATAAATCTATAATATGTGCATGCAACAAAAGTTAATCGAACTAACAATACGTAACAGAAATTTCAATAATCTTTATCGTATCATTCTCGAAATATTGAACTATGAACCTATACGTGTGTATTATGAACCTATCCATTATATCCGAAAGAAATACTATTTAGGAAAGGAGAAAACTTTAGGAACCCTTGAAGAACCTACTATATTGATTTTCTTCCGTAAAGAAGATAAGAAACTGAAAAAATTTGTGGAAAAACTCATTTTGTTATTTGGCCTTGCTATATTGTGTTATATCATGAGGAAACTCATCGGATCGGCTCGAATGCGTTTGATGGTTTGATATGCTTATCTGTAATTATCGGAGTCAATAGTCAATTCTCTACTATATTGACTTTCTTCCGTAAAAAAGATAAGAAACTGAAAAAATTTGTGGAAAAATTCATTCTGTCATTTGGCCTTGCTATATTGTATTATATCATGAGGAAATTCATCGGATCGGCCTAAATACGTTTGACGGTTTGATATGCTTATCTATAATTATCGAAGTCAATAGTCAATTTTCAGTTGTTACCTTGTAAGTTGATATATGTGCTTGCCGCTCTTTGATTCGTGTTATCTTAACGTTATCTCGGCATCTCTAAATTTTTTATACTCGACTAATATCTGAGTCTTCTAACAAGAGTACAATTACCCAAATATCCAAGTCTGCAGATTTTGTGCAGTGTCTGCTGCAGACTCCGTAAGCAACTTACTGCTAAAAATAAAATAGAATATAATAACAGACTAATAGAGCAGAAATCGAGCAGATTATGACGTCTAATGTATCTAAATGGAACATACTGTAGATCCTGTTCGCTTTCCTCGTATAAAATAAGAATACGAAAAAAATTACCGATATACTATTGAATTATATTATTAAAGAAAATATGATAACAGACTGATGGCAGAAAGCGAACTGGCATTCTAATATAATGTTCACTTTCTCCGTACGCGAAAAAAGCCCGTACGAAAAAACAAGGATACGAACAAATTACCGGTACATTGCTGAACTATACTACTGAAGACAATAGTTCTAAAAAGTCACGCTTGATCTACCGTCAATTTATGATTCAAATTGCTAATAGATTGCTTTCTAAATATACTCTAGATGTAAAAGGTCAGAAAAATCGGTCTTTTCCCTATAGATTTTTTTTGGTTTCTATCTCATACGGATCTCGTACGATTTCTGTTCTATACATGATCATTTTTAAATGATAAAATAGCAATTTATTAAATGAACCTAATTTAATCATATTTTCCGGCTTCCATGAAACGTTCAATGATGTTGTTTTTTTTTTTTATTATATTGAGATATTTATTTTATTTGTGAAGGATGGAGAAATTTGTTTAAAAAAGTTCACGTGTATTCGATTAAAATCTGCTACATTAATTTTTTTCCGGTAAAGAAGATAAGAAACCGAGAAAATCCGCGGAAGAATTGGAAAGAATTTAATTGGTAAATAGTAAAATGCGAAATAGCTTGATAAGTAAACAAATTTTGGGGATGATTTTAACATTGCATTGTTTGCACATACCCTCATTTAATGACAAACATTTAATGACAAATTTTTATAATAGAAAGCAAGAAAACGATTTTATCTAATGTATCGGGTAGTTTTGACCCGGGAAAAATCACGACGATAATCGGCCCATCTGGCGCGGGGAAAACGACGCTCTTGAAGGTTATATCAGGAGAGCAATTTTTAAACGTTAAAGGCATTATCACTGTAAATGGCGTAGTGCAAAATAAAGGATCGTTCCGCAAACAAGTGTGTTACGTGCCGCAACAATTCGCTCTGTTACCGTTTCTCACGACAAAAGAGACTCTTTATATAGCTGCTCGATTAAAATTCGAAGCTGGTCAAGATGATCGAACGATTTATTTAATCGTAAGTACGAGTATATTAAAGAAATATTTTATATATTTGTATATATGTATATTATAAATTTTGCTCTAAAAGTTTT
>NW_014560366.1:139851-208058 GCF_001313825.1 Dinoponera quadriceps
ATATATATATATATATATATATATATATATATATATATTCAAACGTTGTATCATCTGTTACATTTGTAATCAGGTAAATGAGATCGCGAACAGCCTTGGCTTGTTAAATTGTATGGATATAATGGCCAACAAGTTAAGTGGCGGGGAACGGAAAAGACTGTCTATCGGCGTAGAAATGGTTACCAAGCCGGCAGTCCTATTATTGGACGAGCCAACAAGTGGTCTTGATAGCGTAGCATCCAATCAGGTAAAATGTCTATCAATGCACAGAGACAATGATCACGCTATTTAATTTGCCTTATTAAACCAGGTTGCTATTTACATATTCACTATTAGAGTTTATTTCTTTCCTTTTTGTTATATATTTGTGTAAAAATTGATTTGGTTTGACAACATGAACATAGAAAAAATTATATTTGCGTCATATATATATATATATATATATATATATATATATATATATATATATCTAATTGGAACATACCGCAGATCCTATTTGCCTTCCTTTCATTTTTCCGTATGGAAAAAAACCCGTATGATAAAACAAGAATACAAACAAGTTACCGATACACTATTGAACTATACTACTGAAGAGCAATATATTCATATATATGACACTAGTTTTTTACGAGAAATTACTGTATGTGTGATGATAAACGCTGCAAATGCTGATGACAAGTTAATTATTATGTCTACTTAATATTCTCTATCTCGTAAACGCAATCCACACCGAGATTGATTTGCAAGATTGATCTACTTGTAATAACGATGATTTTCATTGAATATTTAATAACGATGAATTTTCATTGAATAGCTAATTAATGTACTATACGATATGGCAAGAACGAACTGTACTGTGATTTGCGCAATACATCAACCCAGCAGTCAGATGATCTCGCAGTTCGATGATATTTTAGTGCTTAATCGTGGCAGATGTATATTTTGTGGCTCAAAAGACGACATCCTGAACGTGTTCGACAACGCCGGTTTCACCTGTCCCGCCTTCTATAACATAGCCGAATTCGGTAATGTTGATTTCATTAATTCAATTTGATTGAATAAATCGCAAGAAAGAAGGGAGAGAATGCGAAGGGAAATGTGAGAATTACCTCAGGATACACAGTACTGTTATATAGAATTGAATTTGAAGAAAATAAATGTAATGTGTATTAAAAAAAACTCTTATTTCCATCTTATCTTCAAATAATTTCAAATAAGTAAATGTCAGTTCTGTGTGTTTGCAGTACTCGAAGTAGTAACCGAAAAGAGAAGTGGAAATTTGAACAATTTGTATGAAATTTGCCGTAGCGAGTATGAGAAGACAAGATTGCAGAATAATCGCTCGAACAACGGTAACTAGACTATACATAGTGTTCCAGATCAATACGGACACAGTGCGTGAGAGCACAGAACGGACTGAAGTGAATTAAAAAGGTCCCATACGATGCGACATTCGAAATAGTTAATGAGAAATTAATTAATTTATATGAACTGATGAGTGCATGGGAAGCAGTACCAGAAGCAGGCCAGACTCTACATAAAGAAAAATGGTTTACTTCTGAAGATCTCTTGTACAATGGCAACAATGAGCATCAACTGAGATTTCTAGAAACGATGCCCGTATGGAGAAAAACAACAAGAATACAAAGTTATTTATTTATTATTGATATATTTATTATATATTTATTACCGATATACTATTGACTATGGGATACTACGGAATTACTGCAGTGAGCAGCGAGCGGTATATGAAAGAAAACGCAAAAAGCTGCGTGCTGAAGAGAAATACGCTTCTTGTTATCATTTAACACGTTGAGTGCGACGTCAGTCCCGAGGCACTGACAGTGAACTTTCCGTTCAGGCGGCGTCGGTCCCTGGGAACTGACAGTACACTTTTCGTTCAGGCGGCGTCACTTCCTGGGGACTGACAGTGGACTTTTCGTTTGGGCGACATTGGTGCGTGAAAACGGCATTGTCAAGGATTGAAAAATTAATGTTATAATTTTAATGGAGTTAATTAAAATATTTTAAGCAAATGTGTGGGTGAGATTTGCACATATTACAATAAGTAATGACCTTTTTTGCTCAAACAGACCTTTATTATTCTGTGATTTTTTCTAACTAATCGTCTCTTGGAGGTCACCTTCTTGCCGTTCCCCTTCCCATTATTTTCTGTTTATAATTTGTATACTTATGCATTGGCTGCACCATCCCACAGTAAAGTGAAACAAAATAATCTTCTGTTCATACTCTCTATCCCAAAAATCTCTTGAGCGCTTGCCATCAAGTGATTATAAAAGACTGTACCTAGTAACACTGCTATTACAATATGAGCTCCAAATCTCAGTTTCGTCAGAGTCTATAAACGAAAAAGAACCATGACAATTCGATTTCACATAATTTTCGTGTTTAATTCATGTTTAATTTTCGAAAATTTTGACTCACATTGTCTCGCTTGATACAAATTAAAGCTCTTAAAAATAATATTTTCTGCTGTTGCCACATTGATAATCTTTATGTCTGAGCGGAAAGGATAGCAAAATCGGCGCCGCGCTCAACGTATTAATATTTATCGTTGTTAAAAAACCTTCAGAAATTAACATTTTCTTCCTTTTTTCTCTTCTTTTTTCTTCTTCTAGAGTCTATACCTTTTCTTATGCGTTTATTAACTCATCTAGATTCATGAATTTTTTATTAATGCTGCATAAAAAATGTATGAATAAATGATAAAATTATAGCTTACTAATCGTAAGAATTTGAGATAAAGTTTACGTAAACGGCAATTCTGTACTAACGTCTATACTGCTCATCGTTACATGTTTATAGTTACGATTAATGTGTAAAGATAGAATTCACTAGATGCTGTAAAATATTTTTCATGCGTCGTATAGACCAATAAGAACCTATTTTTAAGCGCAAGACGGTACGCGACTTTTCACTTCAGTCCGTTCTATACTCTCTCACGAGCTTTGTCCGTGTTGGATATCCTGCATAATCTTTATTATTTAAATAACAATTATGTATATGTGTCATGTAATATATTTATTTTATATTATTTATTTTGATAATATTAGTGTGTGCAAAGTTTCAGTCCATACATAGTCTCGAGATAAAACGAAGACTTGCGGAGAAAAGACTAAAGTCTATTCTGCAATGGCTGTGAAGCCGTAACATTTGACTGACGGTCGTAGAATTTAATGTTCTTAAAACGGTGTTGTCTATAAGAGCTTACTATAAAACGTGAGGCAGATCAATCAGGAAGAAGAAAGTTACAACTTTAATGTTCTCTTTTATTTTGATTGGTTGCCGTAAGAAATGAAAGTAATTCATTTCGTTTACAACTTACGTAAACTTACATCTTACGTTTCTGTGCACCGGAAATAGGTTCTTAGGATCGCGTCTTATAGACTTACAGCCATACTCTTACAGCCATTGTAGAAAAGCCTTAAAACTCTTGCACGTACCTAATACATCTCCATGCAGTACATTTTATCCGAGGGACGTCCTGGGAACGTTCTTAGGACGTAAGATGTTTTCTGTTTTTAGGATAGTTTTACATCCCTTCCTAATGAGGGATGAATATCAAATCAATATCAAATTATTGTCGATCGATGTCAGATTGACATTGAATCATGATCGATGTCCCTCACTTATGCGGTATTTTGCGTGAAGATTTATTATGCAAGGAAGTAACATGTTATTAAATATAATTGCACGATATGCATAAAGTATATTTTTTTAAACGAACGAGACGTTATAGAGAAAAACAAACGATGTTTTAATATTTATATAATTGTGAAAAAAAGTAAATATAAATATATATAAATTTATTTTATTTCGATATCAAGATCTATTTGATCAGTCATTCCTCACTAGGTTGGGGATACATATTGTATGGGTTTATAATTGTTTTTCCAGTAAGTAAGAAACATTAAATCAATCTTTTGAAACATTGAATTTTATGTGTGGTTTTTTTAAATATTTTGACATAATATTTTATAAATATTTTTAAACTATTATATGATCATGTAATATTCCTAAATATTGTTAACATTGATGTTATATACACTATTAAGAGCTACATGTGTGAAAACGTTACATGTTACAAAATGTCAGTGTAATAACGTTGTGTTAATGATTTTTTAGTGTAATAACGTTGTGTTAATGATTTCTTGCTTACTGAGTTGACCATACTTTATAATAATCACGTAATCTTTTTTGTTTTATAATAACCGTATAACGAAGATGTAAGTATCTTGTTTACATATATATCTCTTTCTCTCTCTCTCTCTCTCTCGTATCTCAAATGCTTCTTTTCTTTCCTTTTCTGTTGCACTGAGGATGCTATTGATTGCGTTTTTGTTTTTTTACAGAAATAGCATTCACTATTTTTTAATGTTAGTATATTGCTGCTTTTATTTTATTATATCTTTACTGCGTTATGTTTTGTTTATTTTTCTTACTTAATGTGTACTTAAGGAGATATTTGTATCTCATGGGATAATAAACTCTACTATTACTATTATGCAAACTGAAGAAAATATTAACTGCGATAAATATAAAAAAAATTAAAAAATCAAATTAATTTAAAAATTATAACATATTAAGAAACAATAGTTCTCATACAGATTTTGGCACGAAGTTACAACATCATTAATGAATTGCAGATACGAATGGATCTGTTTCCAAACATGGTTTCGAGGACAACTCACTCGTATTCACAAGCAAAGATAATACAAAGCAAAGATTATCAATGTGGCAACAGCAGAAAATATTATTTTTAAGAGCTTTAATTTGTATCAAGCGAGACAATGTGAGTCAAAATTTTCGAAAATTAAACATGAATTAAACACGAAAATTATGTGAAATCGAATTGTCATGGTTCTTTTTCGTTTATAGACTCTGACGAAACTGAGATTTGGAGCTCATATTGTAATAGCAGTGTTACTAGGTACAGTCTTTTATAATTTTGGAAACGATGCAGAAAAAGTTAACAGCAACATAGCTTTTTTATTCTTCCTTATGCTATTTTTATATTTCTCAAATGCCATGCCGGCAGTGCAAATGTGTAAGTGATATGAATTTAATATTTTTTTAAATATAGCTTTATTTATTTATATATATGACATAATTTATATAGAACTTTATTTTGAGAGATGAGTAACTATTAAAAAATATTATTAAGATTTCTTTCATGAAATAGTTTCATAAATACTAACAAAGACACTTTTCTAGCAATATTCTTCGTGTTTAAAAAATTCGCATTTTGCACGTTTCATTGAATGTATTAAAAATGATTTATTAAAATTCTCTGAACTTATTAAAAGTAATTATATTGTGTTAAACATGACTATATCGTCTTGTTGTAGTTCCCACAGAAGCAGCAGTATTCCTACAGGAACATTTAAATAATTGGTATTATCTGAAATCATACTACAGTGTAAAGGTATTAACGGATCTCCCTATGCAGGTGTGTTTTATTGTGTTTTATTATTTTATTATTTTAACAACCTGATAATTTGTTACTAATTACGCTTAATTACGCACCATCCGTATTGTTCTTTAAAATTACTGATCAACGATTTTCTGAATTCTTTTCAGGTACTTTGCTCTTCAGGCTTTACCCTTATATCATATTATATGACAGGACAACCAATGGATTTTCATAGAGTCTTACCAGTGTGGATTATCTGTGTGTTACTTACGATTATTGGGCAAACAGTCGGGATTCTTATCGGTGCAGCTTTTAAAACTGATGTATGAAAAATGTTTTTCGCATTTTTCACTATTGCTATAAATATCGTAAATGACCAAGTGATAATTTCTAGATTGGTGTTTTCTTGATACCGGCAACAAGTATACCGTTAATGCTTTTCGCCGGGTTTTTCTTGAAACTGGGAGAAGTGCCGAAATATCTGCAGCCTATAAGCTGGGTGAGCTTTTTCAGGTATGGATTGAAAACGATCAATCTAAGTATTATGACACTGATTCAAAAGTATCACACACTTTCTTTTCATATCAGATACGCGTTCGAGGGAGTCATCCAAGCAATTTATATCGATCGAGGAAAACTAACGTGCTCGCAACTTTACTGTTACCTGCAGTCTCCAAGCCGGATTCTTACGATGATGGACATGCCGTCGACATCGTTCCACATAGTTTTAATAATACTGGCTATTTGGATATTCTGTTTACATTTACTCACTTATGCGGTACTTTGCGTGAAGATTTATTATGCAAGGAAGTAATATGTTAAATATAACTGCACGATACGCATAAAGTATATTTTTTTAAACGAACGAGACATTATAGAGAAAAACAAGCGATGTTTTAATGTTTATATAATTGTGAAAAGAGGTAAATATAAATATATATAAATTTATTTTATTTAATACGATATGCTGTATATATTAAAGATACAATAAGGTTTTCTTACTATAATAATTATTAATATTAAATTTAGAGCAAAATAAATTAAATATAACAACATTTTAGACCAATACGGAAACTGAGGGGAATGTATGAATTATTTCGTATAATATAATATCAAATAGATATCATAATAATATATTAAATTGGACAGACCAATAAGATCTGTATTATCTGCCCTGTTCTGTATTTTTTTAACATATGTGTTATAAATAATTAAAATATAAATGAGAATAGTAACGAGGATAATTTAACGATATATATATATAATATAGTAATAATCTAAAAAATAAATATTAAATTTAGAAGTTCTTGCCTGCTGATTGTGTTGTCAAATAATTAAATATTTAAACAATTAGCATATTTCGTGGCAGTTTTAATGTCTGGTATAACTCGTCAATGCATTTTAATGATGAAATAGTTATGTCAAAAAACCGTGTCAAGGCTAATTGAAAAGAAACATCGCACCGAAGTAATTGTTCGTGGACCACAGAGTTTTGCTATCCAGATGTTCCAATGTTAATATTCTTATAAAATATGGGGTTCTCTATTATCTTATTATACTTTATACCGTCTCTTATTGAATCCAATATATGTTTCGGATGCCTTGCATAATATCTCGAAAGTGTATATCACATGCAGGAATACAAATTAACAATTGACATCGTTAATGGACAGCACAATGAATCATATTATTGCATAATCTATTTACAACGAATCAATATCACGTATATGCTTATTGCTTAATATTCTCGACGTATTCCTCAACGATTTAAGCACATTTGTACATTTGTCACATCAGCACACAACATACACAACATACACGCTACACACACACACACAACACGCACGCATACGCACGCACGCACGCACGCACGCACGCACGCACGCACACACACACACACACACACGTATATACGCACGCATGCAGTCTTATGTATTTATTCACGCAGCTATTGTAACATTACAATCGAAGATTTCATTAAAGCATCGGAAGAAATATACACCTCTCTCTATTGAACGTTTCCTAACGCTCTTTCCGTTATATAAATACGTATTTGGAGTTAAGTTACCATAAAAGTAAAAATATACACACGATCACGTACAAATTCGCATGCAAATAGCGGTAAAAGGTAAAATAAATGTCTGTAGTTTCTAATATTTCATTCAAATCAGAAAATTGAGCGGAAAATTGTAAGCTTTTTTTTTTTATGTGAGTACGAGCAATGGCATGCTCTTTCTGAGTAATTGAAGCGTCAGGGACTTTGCATCGGACGTGTGCAACACTCAGCCACTTAACACGTTCATTGCCAATCACGCGATATCGCGTGATGCGAGTTCTCACCAAACGGCCGATCACGCGTTATCGCGTAATAGATATTTAGAATATATAAATCCTATGTACATAATAATAAAGGCATATAAATAATATATTAACTTATTTTGAGTACAATAAAAACTAAATAAAAAAATAAAAAAATTTGACCACCACACAAAATTCCAATTTTCAGCTTGGCAATGAACGTGAAATACATCATGCATGCATGTGCGTTGATAGGAAAAAAAAGTGGTGATAATTTTACATAAAATATGAAATTCGGTCGTTCCAAGCTTCGTTCACGTCAGCCTTATCGCAATGACATGAGCTTCCATCGCAAAAGTAGATACGCGCTGCATCGTGTGATGATCAATATCGCAAAAAGTGCGATGATATCGTTCCAGAATTGGTCCCCCCTCATAGCAATGTCTGACAGAAATTTTTGAGGATATTTGTAATGACAATAAATCTCCCCCTTCTCTTTGCAATCTAAAATGGGTCTGTCCATTCCATAGATGGCGCCGACGAATCTGGAAAAATACGTATCTTTGCAACCCTTCTCTTTTATGTCGCATAAATATACCTTAAATCTATATAATTTCGGTTCATATATATATGTATGCATATATGTATGTATTATGTATTATTATATATAATATAATGAAAATTTGCTAAAATGCATTTCAAAATCTCTCTTATTTGACCTTATTTTCTTATTATTTTACCAATGTTTCAGTAAAAAATTACTTGAATCGATATTTCAGCCATTTTTCTTTAAAAAGTCATGCAGTCTTCAATTATATTCAGTAAATTCAGTATTCAGTAAACTTCCTGATATTTAATATTTCAAAATTTGTTCATTTCTTCCCAACAGTATACTTTGAATTTTCTTATATTTCGCAACATTGCACTACATTACATGAAGAAAATTCTGATTCATTTTCCTACATATTCAGTATTTTTTCAATAATTTACACTTCACTTTTCATCGATTTCACTTTCAGCAAAATATTTCCATCAGGGAAAGCTTTGTGCGCATAAAAATCGTTATTCTGACACTTACCCCTCCAAACCGTATCGTAAATAACTGACGTAGCTACCCCACTTGAGGTAGCTCGGTAGATCACGCAAGGATACGCCAAATCCAGCGAACATCATTAAAGGTACCGCTATTGTCGGTCCCATGAACGTACCATTCTAAAATTCAAAACGTCCCCATTAGATCTCAGATAGGAATAATTAAAGCGTAGACAATGGACAATAGGAGTATATTCATAAGAAGTAAAAATAAGAAATTGACCAATCATATTTGAATGTAAGGAGAATAATCAACTATGATTGGTTAATTTCTTATTCTTACTTCTTATAAACACCTACTGCCCATTATAGACCACGTTTAAGCATGCTGTTGAAGCAACCACGATGAAGGTCGCGTGATCGTGATCAGAAATAATTAGTTGATCGTACTTACCACTACATTGAATACGGCGCCTATCATGAGGCCGGTACCTTGGCCTATAAACATGATTAGTAAACTAATGGCCAAGAACATAGAAAATCGTATGATTTCCATTGGTTGCGCCGATATGAAGTACACAATTAATGAGAACAATATGCAGCATACTATCGAAATCGGCAGATCGATCAACGTTAACGCTGTATAAAATGCTTTCAAACTGTACCATCGGTTAAAGTGCTCCTTAATGAGGATGGACATCTGCATGGGAACTGTGAATCAAAAATACAACTCTGCGTTATGTAAGGTTGTATTTATGAAAGTATTCGAACACACGTGTCACACATATATTCGCACGAAGAGTCACTTTTGCACGATTAAAGTGTGCGAGAGTGAAAGGGAACTTACAGGTCACCACGGTGAGCATCATCGTTGTCATCATATGATGTATTAGGACAGAAAAGAGGAGATTGTAATTATTCAAAACACGTGAACCATCGGCGCCGGAACGCAGAAAAACCAATCCGAGCATAATACCGACGACTATATTAACTCCGATCCGCAAGTGCGTCAGGGTCTGCAATGCAATACGGATGTATCGGTATTATTACTAATATCAATTTCATGAACTATTATCAATATAATTTATGATGTATTTTTGTCTGCTGAACACGAACCCCGTGTCCAAATTTGGATATTACATCACAATTTTGAGAAAATTGGTGTCGAAGAAGCCAAAAATGACCATTTTGAAAGTTTCCATAATATTGTAACAACGGCAGTTCTAAATTACGTTAATACCACGTGAAAATACAAACTTTTGGTTTTAAAATGCATTTTGTTTCGTTTCGATACATGACTTTTCGTTTTCGAGATATAGCAATTTAAAAATAGCTTTTTTCCCATATACATATTTCATCTTAATATAGCATTATGCAGAATGTGCTTTCGTACTTACATAATATAATCGGATCATACTAAATCGCAAAGCAATATAAAATTGACAAAATACAATATGCCAGGAAGATTTATGTGATCTAAGATATTATAATCTAAAATCTAATGACTATTCACACTCGTGTTGCGAAATGATGTTAGGCAGTGTTATTATTAATAATAATTAATTCGTGTCTTCAAAGTCTTCCTCCTGTCTCCTCTCACCTCAACCATCTTGATTAATATAAGAAGCGAGAAAACGTATGACTAAAATTCTTATGAAATACGTTGAAATAAAAGGATATGTTTGTAAAATCCCTGTTGAAGATTTCCATATAAATTTCCATGGAAATTCGATGAAATTCATGTGAATCCATATAGGATATTAAAATTTCATGTGCGTAACAAAAATAAAAAAAAATATTGTGCTTATGATTATGATAAAAATATAGTCATACCGTATCTCGTTTGCTCATAATAAAGCCTCTTCTCAATAAGACTTTCAATTGATGAGAGAAATTTGTCGCGTGTAAGGTACTCCTTTTTCCCAAAACACTTGAACTTTTCAGAGGATGAGCCGCTGGAAAAAGACACATACAAATATTAAACCAAAATGTTGCACGTTGCATACGTAAATACTAGAAATAAGAGACACGCGATTATTATAAAATCCGCAACTAATAGTTAATTTACATCATAATTTACATTGACATCTTTCCGTACGTTCAACTTGTTAAAACGTGTCTCAACTCTCTCAATGTTATTGACATAAGCGAAGAAAGATATCAAAGATCTCCACAAGTTTATAATTTAAACATAAAAGTATTTTATAATGGATACTCGATAAAAATGTCAGATGGTTTAAATAATTGCAGAAAATTATTTTTTAACGATATAGTATTGTAAAAGATCAAAACATAATGAATACAATTATGCACTGCGCAATTCATATGTTGAGCATTGAAATAATTGATTTCCTCTTTTCGATTTACATACCTCTTAAACTTTTTGCATCTTTCAAAGCTTTCGGATTGTCGAACCATTGCAAGTTTTTTCCATTTTGAGACGCCATAATCAAAGTGTCAATTTTATCTTTACCATATTCTCCACAGGCAAGCTCGATTACTACAATTTTATACACAGCAATATTTAAAATAATGTTTTATTATGCTCTAGTTAATCTAATATAAAATCGAGAACTTTTATTCTTGGCACATTAAAAAATATCGTGTTCACACGAAATCTCCAAATAATCTATCTAAAACACGTGATTTCTTTCGCCATTTAAGCAATAATTATTTTAAAATTGTCATACGTACTATAATCTGCGGGGTTGTGGTACATAGGACACGGTAGTTTTATACTTTCCAAGTATGGTACTAATTTGTCCGTTGCTCCTTGGTAAAGGCATTCTCCCTCTGACAGCACGTACACCTAAAAGTTATAATTTTTTACCACGTTCAATGATCATTATCAAACAAAATTTTTACTAGACCCAATAAATTTACAATATTCCTTTCTTCCTATAACAGCAAATTCTATAATTCAACAATGATTTCTGCGACACCTGACTACTTACCAAGTCAAACAGTTGAAATAGGGAAGCACTAGGCTGATGAATAGTGCAAACTATTGTCCTTCCTTGTCGCGCGAGTATCTTCAGCAAATTTACGACTTGCATACATGATGAGCTGTCCAGACCTCTGTAATAACGGGAACAGCAATCTTAGAAATAACAGCTTCATAAATGACCCTACTTTTTATCCATTTTATCCTCGTTATAAATACTTTAACGACGTTCACTGATTCATCTTCACTTACTATGCATCATCAATTCTCAATAAATTTGCAATCATAAATTCGCTTTATACTCTTCTATAGCAAATATTTACGCTTCCACGGCAAAAACATGATATAAATAGCTGAAGATAACGATACAAAAAATACATATAAAGAATGTGCTAATATGGATATTTCAATACACAAATTTAATTTACATACATTACAAAGTACATAAATTATAAAGTAATATTTAGACTACTCGCTGTTACGTAACTTCGCTATGTACTCTGCAGAAGGAATTCAATGTTGATCCTAAAGAAAACTATTGCTTTCACAAAAGTGTGCCCGTTAAACTCGAAGCTAATATGATAACAATATGTCGCGATAATTGGATTATTAAAAAAAGAATCATTCAATTGTTCTGAATAACGCACAGTTGGAAAATCTACCATCGCAAAGTCAGCGAATTAATATAATACAATTGTGTTGCACTCTTACGTGGTAGGTTCGTCAAGGAACATCACCGTGGGATTGTTGACCAACTCCAATGCAATGGACAGCCGTTTCTTTTGACCGCCACTTAATCTACCGGCTCTCGTTTGCATGTGTTCGTACAGGCCAAGTGTCGTGAGAATCTCTTCGATCTGAAACAAGTATAAAAAATCCTTACTGAATATTACAAACTACCTTAATATAGTTATAATGATTGATACACTTGTTGCTATACAAATCGCCTCACAGTAAGACATAAACAATACATGTTTTTTATGATTTTTTCTCGCGCATATGCTTTAATTAATCGTTAAACATAAGATTGCTATTAATATAAAAACAAGTTAAAAACAAGTCTTTACGTACGATCATTTCTTTCTTGTGTTGCTGCGTGTCCGTTGGCAGTTTTAAGTCAGCGGCGACTCTCATGTTCTCCAATACGGTCAGCAGAGGCTCCAATCGATCGTCTTGTGTAATGTACGCGCTGCATCTAATGATAGAATAACAAGTAAGCGATTAAAAAAGTACGAGTATGTGCCAATAATTGGTACTTGAAAAGTATGAAAAAACAATGATAACTCGTCGTCAGCAGGCGATTTCACCTTCTGGTACATCGTTTTCTAATCAAAAATATCTGTCAATTATTTTGTAGAGAAAGGAAATCAAACTAAGAATAAGATTATTTACGCGTCGAAATGGTTTTCTTGTAAACCAGCGATATTAAAAAAAAAGTCTCAGTAATATAAATTTCAGAATATAAGGCTCTTTAATTAAAACTAATGATAATTAATGATAATGAAAGTTGGGACAATAAGAGCTAAATTAAAAAAAAGTTTAATATTTGAGTATTGTTCTTCCAAAAAATATATATAAATATGAAGTATAGTACAGTTTATTCCAGTTAAATATTTAATATTTATAAATACCAACAATTACAAAATCACAAGATGAATACAATTCCTTCTGTTATCTGAAGGCAACGAGGTTTACTGGTTGAAAAGATATAAAAAAAAATTAGCCACATTATAACGGATGACTAAGAAAGATCCCGGAAACGCGTTAAAACGAAAAATCAACATCGAAGAGTCTACTTACTTGCGGAAGGTGTTAAGATGTCGAACACGTCCATTGACAAACACAATACCATCTACTCCGGTCACCCGGAAACCAGATAGAACATCGAGTAATGTAGATTTCCCCGCGCCGGACGGTCCCATCAAAGCGATCAACTGTTTACCAGGAAGTCTGCCGTTAATCTCATGCAGTATCTCTTTTTGTCCTGAAATTTATGAGAGATACATTTCGTGAAATTAATTTACAAACAAACCATCAATATGGTAATTTACACGGTCTGACGTGCTAACATATGTGTTCCAATCTTGTCTTAATTTAATTAAAAAAGTTAAATGACACTATCTGTATATAGCGTCTGAAGAAATGACACTTTTATTAGGACAAAATTAACGATGTTGATTTGATTGCGCAAGGCAGGAAGAACTTCGTGTCAACTACGAAATTAGCAAATAAAATAGCCACGTTATTTTGCAATACACTGATAAGGAACGTGTTTCTAAAGAGGTTGTAAAGTGAAAGGGTTTAATAAGAATTCGACAAAACTTTTGCTATACGTATATATTGAAATATTATCTAACTGCTCGTACAAAGAGAGATTGATCATTCGAAAGCTGAGATATTTCCAACTAAAGTTGACACTTTTTATACCTGTTCCTTGAGAGATTAGCGTGATATTTTTAATTTTAATATTTTCAATATCTTCTAAACTAAAAAAATAAGATTTAGAAAAAAAACTGTAATATATATGATATACTATAATATATTATAATATTAAAAACTAATATGCAGATGTTATACACAAATTTTCGAATTATTAGAGATTTAAAAATATAATGATGTAAAATTCATAACTTATATAATATTCGAAATATGGGGTATCCTATTTTAATCTTCGCAGGATAAGGTCAAGTAAAAAATATGTTTAGACAAAAGTTGTTCGGTNTTTCGAGATATTTTATTTATTATTCTGATACGTTTCAGTACAAAAGATACGAAATATCTCATGAAGTGTTTACTTTTCGATAACGTCACTACACTTTTGTGCGTAGAATAACAAGTGAAATCAGTGTAAGGAAACATAGAGAAACTTTAAAAGAAAATTTCCATTATGTTTTACAAATACATCGATGCACCAATGTGCACCGGTTGACATAATGATTAATATCGGTAATCGATTTGTCTCATATTATGTAGAAAAAATGTTAAGGCGATGTTATCAAAAAGTAAATATTTTATGAGATATTTCATATCTCTTGGACTGAAAAAATATCAGAATAAAAAGTAAAATATCTCGAAATTCGTATTCAGTCGATAACTTTGCCCTAGTACTTTTATATACAGAATGAACAGAGAAATCGATTTATGTTAAAAGATCTATATGATTCTATAAAAAAAATAAATATTAAATTTATGAATGATGCGCTACTAAAAATACGACATTGAGCTTTACAACCTCTTTAAAGACAGCATTTCGACGATCAAGAGAGCTTACCTTTTTTACAGCCGAGGTTTACAGTATAAGTGATATCCTCAAAGATGATGTCGATTGACTCTCTGTTATTATCGTGCGTCCCAACGTGGGACAGCTCGCCGATATCCTCGCGCTTTTCCTTAGACGTAGATTTAGGATCGACCGTACAAATCGCCGTGTTTGCGCTCGTTTCCTGTCCGCTACTCGCTTCGTGTATCAATACCTCCATCGCGTCACGCGCTTTGAGTGAATCAGATTCAGTGAAGGGCTGATTATGCTCGAATGTTCATTTGTTTACGTTCCCGGTAAACTGGAACAAGAAGCCGTTTTGCGTTGAAAGTCATTAATACGTTATTTTGTACGATATTCTCTTTTCTGTTCTCTCTTTCTTTTTTTTTTATTATTCCATTAGCATGATTACGAACTGGAAAATGATCAATAATATCCGTGTTGCATCAGCGAAGAATAAGAACACGAAGATAACGGAATAAAAAAAATATCAGCGCTGCCATCCAGCCACTTAAGTTACTTTTTGTCACTTTTTCTTGATAAGTCACTGAAAAATTCATTATTGTCTGAAATGGATCACTATAATAACCTTTTATCCTGAACTGCCGTTAAATTTGTAAAATATAAGGGTTCCATATATTTTTTGCCATCTTAATAAAATTGCTCCAAAAGCGTTCTTACAAAATTTATATCGTTCCCTTGGTCTTTCCTTATTCTGAACTTGCAAACTGTACTATGAAAAGACTCAGTACATGTTAAATTATCCAAAGATAAACCTGGGAAGATAAGAGTAAGTGTTACTTATTTGCTTAAATGACTCAAGTTATTCTCATAATTTGACAGAAAAGTGTCACTTTTGGTCACTATTTTGATATCTGAGAAGTATGTTTTGTCGCCTTGAAGCAAATGCCAAGAGCTCACTGTTTCTTTTTTCTTCTATTTTAAAGACTGAATGACGACATTTAAAGTGCACAAAAAGACAGTTACGCAAGCTCTCGATCAGTTTTTTTATTTAATGCTCACGTAATTCATTTAACCATGAATTTATTCATGATATTCTTCGTCATTTGACGTTGCAAATCTTTGATAACTTTACTTATATTAAAATATGACTATAAATGTTTTCAATATTCTTTTCCATATCTTACGTAATGATGCTTATCGTTTTCTTATAATATAGCTTGTTCGTATTTAATGTCATGCAATTCAAGCACTTAAAGCGAATATCGGACAAAATAGTCAGTTAATTGTAAAGAAATGAAACGTAATAAACGCTAATAACTCCGCGGAATCCGTAACGAAAGAGCTCTCATCATTTTATATAGGGGGCAAAGGTAGCTTTACGTTTCACGAGATAATTCTTTGTCCGTTCCGCGGTGAGTCATTAGCAGCGGGAAACTATCGCATAACTCACTCTGACGCATAGATATATATGTATATATTCGAAATACGAAATACGAATCTTTTTCTCAGTGTTCTCGCGATATGCATGCAGATTTTACCCAAGTATATCGAACCTACAATTTAACGCTAATTCCGAACGGTAAACTGTTAGAGCAAGGTTTTCGTAGCAAGGATACTTTCTCTCGCGGTCGTTTGCCAGTACATCGGAGAAGAGACATGAGTATGAAAATATTTTGCTTCTATCATGAGGCGAGAACTCGTAACCTCTAAATGTAACAGATTAATACGCCATCTGTTATGCCACGCTCGTATTCATTATGTATAATTAAATCTTGTAAGACCTTATAAAACCTTCAGTAAGATAGAAGAAGGATCTATGCAATTCACGTGATATTTCGTGATCCTGAGAGACGTTCATACCCGGTACATAAATTCAACGACTGTCTACAAATAATTATCACACAAAAACTATCATTCAAACAGAATTTTGATAAATGAAGTTTTTTTACTAAGAATCTTCCGATGCACTCCACATACGATTATTCTGGAGCATCCTGTATATAAATGCCACACCATTTTTTAAATCCTTCCTCATAAGAATGGAACTTCAACTGCAAAGTGTAAAATTCAATCGGTCACATGCTCAAAAGGTTCAGAAGAGATCAAGTATTCCAGTTTTTTCGCGATTTTTTTTCAGTCTCTTATCTCTTATTTTCCGCGTGCAAGAAAAATTAATGTGGCAGGTTTTAAACGAACACACATGGATTTTTCCAAACGTATTTCTTCTCCACCTTTGGGAGAGAAACCGAAGAAATTCGCGGAAAATTTGGAAAAACCCGTCTTTCCCAAGCATTCGAAACTAAAATCACTTAGAATTAACTTCAGGTTAACGATAAAATAACGATAAAGTGTGTCTCTTGCCACATGTTAAATCGCGAAACGAGTGTGGTCGCACATAGCGTTATACTGATATTCGACTATGCGAATCGCCGGACTCCCTAGTCGATGTTGAACTAACTTCTGTCGCGTTAACATAATCTTGAGAGCGCTACATTCTAGAAAAATATCAAAGTGCACAGTCTACGGAATCTAAGTCCAGTCCGGTGATTTCATTTATAACGATTTTCTTATCCAATCATGCGGCGATACGCGTGACACATGTATAATGTCGAGTTATGTTTAATGTAGAAATGATCAATACGCGTTCGTAGTTTTGCGGGCAAAATGCTCGCTTGCGTATTTGGTAATAAGGAGCGTCCGACGGAGACAATTGCTAACATAGCGAAATTGTCGCGACGAAAAAAAGGTCGCGGAATAATCGCTAAATGCGTCATAGATATTATCATGAACTTAACACGCAATGCGAACCGAAAAGACTGTCAACAAGAAGCAATCTAGGCAATTGCAAATTATAAACTGTTGATAAGTTAAATGTGGAGCAAAACATCTAACAGTATATGCGTTATGTAGTGTTGCTTTGACGTCATCGTAATATGGAAGCATAATATGGAGGATAAAATCGAGTGTTCGAATGGTTTATTTCTCAGCGACAAGAAAAAATTGTACCTGATGTACGAGGCCTCGAGCGAATCTTAGAAATAAAAAACTCTTCAACAATGTTTAAATATCGTCTGTGCTTACGTCATGCGTCTGACATCACGAGACGTTTATGTGTTCTCAATTATTTATATACATTCCAAATATATTTCACCTCATTAATTATATTTTGGACTTGATGAAAGTCTCGAATATATCCATACAGTATAAATGTTTCAAAAGACATCCTACAGACGTCCCAGGAATAGTCGAATACTCTAAAACGTCTCTAGAATGTTATTTTCTGAATTTGTGCTCCATGGGTTTCAAAAGGGTGGAAGAAGTAATTCTTATTTATTATCTCTATGTACGGGAATTTTTATATTTTATATTTAATTGCTTATTTATTATCTCTTGTTATTTATTACTTATAATTGCTCATCTATTATTTTTATATAGGAATTTACAATTGCTTATTTTTCTTTTTTTTCGGAAACTAACGCCGATAAAAATTTCTTAGTGCTTCAGAGCCACATTTAAAAATCAAAATTATACCGACCATTTTTTTTATAGCACAAAACAGTTACGAAAAATAAATGATTTTCTAATAATAAATTAGAGATATTGGTAAGCCGCTGCTCCAGAATATATTTTCTGCAAACATGCGTGCACGAGATGTTGAAAGTAAAGTGAAACTCCTGGGATATTTTTAAGAACGGAGTGTGAGTTATCGTATGCGTGTATCCTGACATACTCTACCTTCGTGGTTCAAAGTATATTTGTATATTTTACCATCGAATGTTACTTCATTGTTTGTTGAAATCAATAGGCTGGCACAAGCTCAAATAAAATTTCCTATGATATCACATTAGAGAGAGAGAGAGAGAGAGAGAGAGAGAGAGAGAGAGATTATTGGATTATATATATATTTCTATGTTATATATATACACACACATATATACCTAATAAACATTAATTAATGGTAATATTACATCAATGTTATAATTTCAACAAGGTAGGTGCAATATAACGTGCGTTGTATACGTAGAGAAAAAGATTTCCTCGAACTTAATAAAATTTCTTTAATTGAAACAAACTTGTCTTTTGGAATGCAGCAAACAAATGAATATTTGATTCAGCAAATAGGATTGTTTGGTAATCCGTAATAAATATATTTACGTCCAATAATATTTCTTTTGTCTTCTTGTCCAAACATTATAACGATTGTCACAAGCGACAAATTATTCGAAAGAAGTAACACTATGCCAGGGAAAAATATTAATGAACTTCTTTGTTTCGGTCGAACAATATTTAATATGTATATTGGAATGCATTTTTTTTTACGAAAAACCAAATATTATTTCCAATTATTATTTCCTCCCAATAAATGTTGTTTTTTTCTATTAAATAATATGGCTTATTCCGGTGAAACAACGATATTTTCATTCGAACAAAATATTTCATATTAAATTATGTTGTTTATATTAAAAAAATTTAAGTCAAACAAGCACGTGTACTAAATCCATAGAAACCTTTTCCTCTGTGAATAAAGGTTACATTGTTGAGTAAGAAATTACAACATTATAATGTTACCGTTAATTGACATTTACTAGGATATATATATTTTGTAATCGTAGACTACGTCATACACGTCATACACATAGCAGCGTACTTTCGACGATATTAATTTTCGATGCGGCGTTAACATACGAAAGCAACGGAAAATCAGAATTCGTCTATTTGACTAAACATCGCACCGCAGAAAATGCGTTGTATCGTAATCGTTCCAACAGCTGATATAGCGCACTTCGTTCGTCAGCATACGCGGAACAAAGGAAGATACGACCGGTGCATGCATAAATCGATCCACTAAGTGATCGCAGAGGACATCACTCGTTGCCGTTACGGTTCACGTGGCTGATAAAAGTTGAAGATGATGAAAAGAGAATGCACTCATCATTGCCGCTTGCGTCGAAATTTTCTCATTTGAACTGTGCGCAGAGCATTTAAACTGTGTCCCCTTTAAATTCCGTATTGACAGATAAGCGAATGATTAATAACACACACACGCAGAGTGAATAGCACGTGCAAAGTTCAAGAGACACGATCAAACGACCACGTTCCAGGCGGACTTTTATACCAGTAAAATCTCGATTATTGTCATGTTTTTATCGTTTTCACTCCATATTATTTATCCGCGTTGTACATATTACAACTACCCGCATTGCGTTACATTATTTACACTGTCTTTTGAGACGTGAAAACACACGCAATATCACCTCGGTCTGATATCTTATAAAAAGATGCGAATTTTTATTATCTGCGACTTGCAGGTAATAAAAACTCGCAAGAACTGCAACTTGCACAAAATCAATTCATAACCGGTATAATAAATTGTATCGTAACCTTTATGATGTACGTGTGTGTGTGTGACGAAGAAATTTCATATCCAATACATCAGATGTTTAATATATTCGTGAATAAACATAAGGATTGTTATCGATATGATAAAATCACGGTATCAGATACCTACTTTGAAATATCTCGACGGCCAAGATAAAGTGCTGCTTCATTGTTTTCTCCGAAGCTACGTGTCCACACGTATCCACACGTGTGCACACAATGCTAGACTTTTTTTGTGATTAGCTTCTCGCAACATAACTAATAGCAAAATATATCTTCGGAAAATAACTACGAAACAATTATATTACAGTATTAGAGATATTAGAATCTATTTTTTGTACGGAACTGCTGAAAAGCACGCAGAGAAAAAGATTTCTTTGGACTTAATGTACGTGCTTGACTTGAGTTTGTTTAATATAAACAACATAATTTAATATCATTTTGTTTGAATGAAAAGGTTGTTATTTCATTGCAATGAACCATGTTTTTAAAAAAGGACCATGTTTAGAAAAAAGAAAGTATATTTAGAAAAAATAATATTTCGTTTTTAATAAAAAGTAACTATTTTATTATATATTAAACATTGTTCCCTCTCTAGAAATAAAGAAGTTCTTTAATATTTATCTAACATAGTGTTATTTCTTTTAAATACATTATTGTTTGTGACAAATATTGTAATGTTTGGACGAAAATACAAAAAACAATATGTTATTTCATGTAAAGATTTGTTATAATTTATTAGGACATTTATTGTTTGAAAAATTAAACATTTCTTTGCTCGAAAGATAAATTGGCTTTAATTAAAGTAACTTAATTAGATTCAAAGGAATCCTTTTTTCTGTGCACGTATAAAATTTTGTCATCCGTCACTTGTTATCTTGAAACATGCAAAACAGTTTCTTTGCGCTTCGGTACTCACTACTGTTTTATTTGTTCTTCGAACGTTCTTCGCTACCCATCTAAGAAATGACACTTGGCCACATTGATATCCTAATGTAAACGAATAAAAATGTGTTTCATTGCACAAATTACATTATTATCACCATTTACATTATTATCATTTACATTATTATCATAAGAATGAATAAGAAATAAGAATATGTCTTTGTTCTCTTTTATGATGTAATTTGACAATAAAAACTTGACGGAATCCAAAGGTGTGACTGGGAAGTGAGAATCATAAGCCTTGACCAATGGTCAAGAGTATAATAAAAATTCCACGAGTGTAATAAAAATTCCACTGTAAAAAGTTTTTCCACAATAAAAATTCCACTGATATTACTTATTCATCATTTTCATATATTATCATCAAACGTCGCATTGAGCAATATATAATGCGTTAGTTGGTATTTAATTCTTCGCAATTCTTCGCAATTTGAATTTTCATATGAATAAATGCATAATAGGAAAATGTTCTATGTCATTGCTTTAAACATAATAAGTTTATTTTCACTCCTCTGTGATACATTGTTACATAACCGTATAAGAGATTCAAATCAATTCCTTTTGCAACATGAAACGTTTCGTTTGTAGTTTACATGACAAAGATTCCGAGTTGATTTATATTGACCGTCTGGTTACTAGATATGTATATGTCAAGAAAAGAAATATTTTGGCATCTGCACTTTAGACAGCTGATCGAGAGATAATGATTATATTTCCATCAATATTCATTATTATAGAATTGATATTATCGCAAACAAATTAAATGATATTAAGCCGTGCAAAGAAGAAACTTGTTCACATGCACATGTGTCAATACGTATAAAAAACAACTTGTAAGAAAAACTTTTAAAGAAATAAAAGTAATACACAACCTATGCAACATTAACGCAATACCGTCTAATCATTTAAATTAATATCTTGGGAGGAGTTAATGATACAATGATAATGTTGCATTATTTCTGATTACTTGACAGATATTTCTTTATCAAGCAGATAAAATACCGCGAGCAAAGTCCATACGCGGATGACCGACTGCATCAATCACATTCCTAACAGTGACTATAGTACTAATAATTTTTGGTTAAATATTCTATTCTCTTTAGGTCGCGAAGAATACGAAATTAACGAAATTAAGTGACGACTTATGAGATTTACATTTTCTGTGATTTTATCGTAAGAATGACGAACTTGCTTCTAAAAAATTAATGCTCAAGCATATTTGAAAAGATGTTCTGAAAATAACTAGAAAAACGAAAAAAATATCCTGTTATCGGTAAATATCTAAATAGATGAAAAGTTAAACACATGAGAAGCACGATATTTGAAAAGGAAATGTATGTTAAAGATTAGACGATCGAAGGAATCACGCAAACATCGATGCAAAATAACAAGAGGCAAAGAAAATTCTTTCTTATTACGTAAGCGTCCAGAGATTTCGATACTTGCACATTTAGTTCGAAATATGTTATCATATATCATTTGAATATATAAAAATACACGTAACTAATATTTAGAGGAAGTTTATACGCTTAAACTGTTTCGGAAAACTATGCATGTCCCGACTGTTCGTTTAACTATTCGGTTGTGCTTATTACAGCTTGTGTATTGTTGTTAAAACATTTCAGCAAGTTTCATTTTTTGCAAAATTGTTCATCATACGGTTCGCGTCCATTGCAATATTTCTCGTCCGAAAATAAAATGATATAATGATCAGTTATACTTCAGGCAGATCTAAGGGACCCGAAAAAATTCATTCACTACTCAGAGGCAATTTTGGTACCAAATAATAAATTCGGATACACTCAACGTCGACCGGCATACGAACAAGCTCAGTCAAAGTTTGTAATTTTTTTAAAATAGTGAACGAAAAATAAGAAGATGATGAGCGAATATTACTTCACCACATGCAAAGAATACATTTTCTCCGTTAATATCGAGCAGGAGTGTCCGCCTTAAGCCGGCTCCACACGAGACAGGCGAACGTCAGAAATTATATCGATCACGTATGTTATATTATGTTATTTATGTTACATTATGTTATGTTACATTACATTTCTAATATTATCACGTATGTTATATTCGCACAACATACGTGATCGATATAATTGTCAATATTCGCATATATTCGCCTATATTTGCCACATCGTGTGGAGTCAGCTTCAATGGCGAAATGCCCCGGTGGGCAAATAAAGGCTATATTATGCGCTGATGTGTTATGTAACTGAAAATCTATAGTTCACGTTACGTATATTGTGGATTTTCAACACTGTTAGCACTTTCAGCATACTTTCGGAATGCAGCCAATGAAAACTGCGTAACGTAACGGGAGAAAAAAAGTAAATATGAAATTAATTTTTTGTTCTCTGATAACGGATAATTATTTTCAGAGAACACTTTCGATGATTTTAATTCTCCTTGTGTATTAATTGATTTCGATATCACGATGTACACAGAAAAAAGTGCTAGATTCAGGTAAATAATTACTTCAGTACTTCTTAGCAAATTTTTACTTGAATTACGCAAATTTTACCTGGATCAAGTAAATATATATTTTATTTGAATAATTTATTTGATTCAAATAAATATTACTTGAACCAAGTAAAAATTTGCTAAGGTGTACCGGAGTAATTATTTATTTGAATTTAACACTTTTTGCATACTTATGCGCACAGAATCGTAACTTTTTAAATACGAATGAGCAGTTCACAGAACATATATTGCATTGTGATCACGTAATTACAGATTGTATCTACATAAGAAAGGAAAAAGTTCTTTGATTTGTCGCGAAGATGCAACGAAAAACGAATGACGGAGAAGCTGTCGCTTTTTTTTTTCAGCGCAGCATCCAGAAATATTTAAATGGCACATGTTACCCGCGCCAAATCTCATTTATCTTGTACTTTGAAACATCCTCGAATCGAAGTCAAGACGATTGCACACGATCGGAAGTACGATAAATCGACTAGTCAACTTGACTGTAGCTTCTGACATTTCTTAAAAATTATTCTTCACTGGTTGCATTTCAAAGATAACATTCAGCTGTGGAAGCACAAGCGTGACGAATGTACCGGAGTTAACGGTCGTGCTAGACGAGTGGACGGATGTGAAAGCGCATTTTTAATTTGCCGATAATACTTCTTACGATTATTCGGCGCAGTTCGGAATAATTGGGAATAATTGCAAAGCGCACATTGAGCGTAATGTACTTACGTAGCATGCAGCTTAATGATTGAACGTCTAAGAACGATGGAAGAAGGCAGAAGACGAACTGTTCGCGACCGAGGATAGAGTACCAACTCCAAGACACAGATTCACGTTTTTCTTCCTCTCTCTATCTCTCTCGAACCCCCACTCTGGCAGCACGCTGTATCTCAACCCTTCTCCTCTTCCCAACCGACACTCTAGAACGTCAATAAAACATTAATTATGTTGAACATATATTTTTAAAATAAACACACATTTTTATTATGCGTAAAATTAACTTGGAATATTTCTAGAAATTTTCCCCTCGTAGAACATTTTTCAAATGTCGATTATCAATCGCCGAGCTGATGAATATTGTAATTTATTCTATCAACTACCGAGAACATGAGTACTAGGAAATCGTTGCAGTAAACATCTCCAGGCAGGTATAAAGTACAATGAGCAAATTATGCGTTGAAAAAATTAAAAATAATACTGTCTTATATTAACACTATCTATATAGCTGCACTAGTAATCACAATAAATCAATTACATATTCATCACATTAATTATATAGTTGATTTCACTGATTTGAAGATATTTATGTGAAGTGTTTCCGGGAAAAACATTTCAAAATCATATAAAATTATATATAATTATATATATATATCTCCACACAAAATATTGTTGAATGAAAAGCGGAAGAAATATTTTGATTTAATTAAGTGTTTACATCGTAAGCAGCTATAAACATTTATTTCAGTTACATTCGTATAACAATATTTTTTTAGATATAAGGCATATATAATTATATGTGATCATATATGGACACATATAGATAAAATTCATACATAATCATTTTTTCCCAGGTTTTTTATATTTCAGAAGATAANCAAATCCAATGTATTTAAAAAGTCTTGTTTATATAAATAATCGATATATTTAAAGCGTAATTCTTAGTGGATAAAAGAAATTATGCCATATTCAAATACCGTTGAGTGATGAAACGATAAAGTTATAATAATGACTTATATAACGACAAGAATAATAGATATAAATTAAAACAATGTTTTAAATAGGAGTAGAATAGCGATAATAGATTTGCTTAAACGTTTGCACTATTTATGAAAAGTGCAATAGAGAAAATTACATGATAACCGTAAGAGACCATATTGTAAATAAACTACCAATACACTCTCTTGGGCAAAAAGATAACGTATGTGCGCTTTTTTTATATTTTGATACTCGCATGTTGATTCTTACTAAGCATTGTAAATCACATGTCAACATTATTATGAAATAAGAATTTATAAATAACACATATAGATTAATATCGCAGTCAACCAAGTGACAAAGACAAAATAATTTTGCAAAGAGCACGCATTAAATGTTATTTACAAAATATGTCTTGAATTTTCTAATTTACCTATTAACCTATTTATCCATCGTTTTAATTATTTACTTATTTCAAGTATTACCAAAGGTGAAAAATTCGAAAAAAAAACGAATAAAATCCTCTTATCCAATTTTCCCTCACTAAAATTCTTGTCTTTTTTTCTACGCTATTATTGCGATATACTTCTTGACACATTGAAGTACAGATGATATACTAAAATTAAACTAGTGAATATCAAACAAGAAAATTATGCATTCATCAAATAATTTGTTATTTATAAATAATCGTTATGTCGATAAAAATGGTTCGTGCGGAAAATGATTGACATGAAATTGATTGCAAGGAAAAAAATTGAACATTTCAAACCAAGCTGTCATGCGACAAGATATCAAAGGTATTGATTGAAATATGCGTATCGTAATAATGATGTTGCTTCTTAATATTCCACCGTGCTACATTTATAGTAAGTTTGATTGTTTGAAATTTCTTGTGTAATTACACATTGTGACTTTGAATATATCATTGAATACATTAATTAATTTAATGTACGCAAGTAATATAAGTTTCGCAGAATCCGAAGTTCCAGGGGCAAAACGCCTATTTTATATTCTTCCTCCGTTATTTATCCAAATATTCTTTTCAAATAAAATCAAAATATAATCAATGTTAATTTCTTCTTCTAATACATATAAACGGTCTGTAATTTATTTCGGAATAATATATGTGTAGATGTGCGTAAACAGAAAACGAATTAAAACATGATTAAATTTTAATCGTACTATGCAGCTTCCTAATGTGTCATAATTTTAATTGTAACCATTTTCCTGTTTCCATGTGACAGCTGTACTAAGCTACTATAATTATCATACCATTACCATTGCATGCATTCTGGCTATACATTATCTGAGTATATTTTGTTTTTTCCGGTCCTTTCGGCAATTTAGCATACTTAAATTTTTGCGCAAGCCGTCACTCTGATTTTTGCGGTCTCGGTTTTTGCGCATTCGTATCATCTTCGTATTACTGTCATATTTGTATCATTCTAATGAGGATTGAGTTTTTTTAATTGCATCTTAAATTAAGCAATCTCTAAAAGTAGATATTTCTTTTCTTAAACCAAACGCATGGCAGCACAAATCTTTAGTTACAAGCTATCTTAATTTTGATATCGGTAACTTCCCGTCGTCGTAAATTGTTTTTACGTAGTAAACGAGATAACGTGTGTATATCGATACATTTAAACTAAATACTTGCTACACACGATATTGCTATCACAATGAAGTGCGTGCTTCACAAATGACCATTGACCCGACCTTGGTCATTATCAATTGCACCCACATGCTTTTGGGATCTATAACGAAAACTATAACGAAGAAGTGTTCACTGCAGCTAACCCGATAAAAGTAATTTTCTAGATCATGTAATGAGTTACAGAACATTTCTTAGAATCCAGACTTTTTAATTCGAACATTATCGAACATTATCGAATTATAAAAAATTACGTTATCATAATTCCTATTTTATTGCAGAAATTGATAAAATATGTTAATTTCTGTGGGAAACTGTTTCGACATGCACACACTATGCGCACAATCTGGACTGTCTGTTTAAACGTACAACTTAGACATACTGTTGTTAGAAATATTTTTAAGTTGTACATTTATTTTGGTATCGAAGAGATCAGTAAGATATTCACATTAATTTAAAATTAATAATATTCGGAGAATTTATTCGTCATCTTGTACAACTGTTGTTTTCTCAGATACATAAAGCCCGTCTAAGAACTTTCTAATATCCTTGTTTTTAACTGTTGTCGATTGTTGAATAAGAGCGGCTGAAATGAAACAATACGATGTTAATATATGATCGTTAATAACGGATGTTTTTATAATGATCTGTTGTCTGTTTGTGATATGATCTCCAGCAAAGTATTTACCGGAACGTGATACATCCTCCAAGGAATTTCCCTCAATGATGAGTTCATCCTTCTGTTTGGAGGAATTCACCACAGTTACTCCGGGTGCCATTTTAACACGCCTTATGTACTTCTCGCCCAAGAAGTTACGAATTTCTATAACTGTGTTGTTCTCCGTGGTCACACAGTTGATGGGGAAGTGAGCGTATACAGCTCGCATTTTGTATTGGTACCCCTTCGTGACACCCTTAAGCATATTCTCAATATGAGAGCAGACGGTACGAACAGCAGCTAATTCTTTTTTCGTACCGAACCATTTTTCTACCTTCAGCAATCTCGGACTGACCATCTAAAAATGCAGGAAAAATGTATTCATAAAATATAATATAAACAGTACATCGTATGCTTATGATTTAGTTGGAGAAACCTCAGATATGGATTTATCATTTATAGAAAATGAAGGGGAATCCACATTATCATCATAATATATTTCTATCATAATCAATAATTATCGTTATATTGGAAATTTTGAAATATATTAATACATTTCAGAATCGTCTTTACGCTACTTTCATTTCATGTTAAGTGTACCAATAACAATACATGTTGTGGAGCTTGTGTTATAACATATAAATAATAATATAACATAAATATAATAATATAAAATAAGTGTTTTAATTATTTAATCTAGAGTTTTTGCGAATTGGAATGTTATTTATTATTAAAGTGAATACATTCGAAGTAAAAACAATATCAGTTGGCACGGAAATCAAATTCAGCACACAATAAAAACAATATATATATATATATATATGAGAAGGAATATGTTAAATAATGATTTTCTACTTACACGAATATCAAGTGCAAGATGTTTAAATGATCGTTTCAGAACACCTCTTGGTCCTTTTACAGTCACCAGACGAGATTTGACTGTAACAGTCAATCCCTCTGGGATTTTAACAGTTTGATTTGTAACTATCTGCTTCATTCTGCAACATAAAAAGATATATTTTCAGATAAATTGTTTTCTCTTAATATATATAATACATATTTGAAGCATTATCATAAACATATAGCTATTATTACAAAGGATGATTAAAATTTAAAGATTAAAATAATATTAAAATAATAATATAAGTATTAAACCTCATTTGTGAATTTTCAAAATAGCAATAAGTTACATTCTATAAAGAAAGTTGAAAAATATAAATAGAGAGTAAAATAATACAAATAAATTTCCTTTTATATAGAATTAAAATTAACTATATTATCTTGTATAGATATATTATATATTCTATTTTAGATAACATTCTAAATAATGCTGAAAGAGTATTTTAAATAACAATATAAATTTATTATTATAAGTTTTAATTCTACACTATCAACTATCTCATAATTTAGAGGTTATGTTCACTTGAAACAGTATGTTTACTTTGAATGTCAAGAGGGACCGATAATAACAACAAATTATTAGAAATTCTTCATTAACTCATAAATTAATTTATCGTGCAGTTCGTGCAACTCTTTCGTGTTTTAATCTTACATACAACTGTAAAGATCAATTGACAATATTAAATATTAAGGTTATATCTTGCCGTTCTTAAACATTTCGCGCTTCCTAGAAATAATATTTTACAAAGCAAGTATGAGAAACGACAATGACAAAAATATATAACAATAGATTGTCGCACTCGACATATTGATGGATTGCTACGGATTTTACAAGACGTGTATCTTAGCGGAAAAACTCATACCTTTACACACGCCGCACGATATCGGAAAGAGAACAAGACCCTAACGAAACACGTCTTTAATCATTAAGGTAACAGCAACATAGAGTAGCTTATCTCTTCTAAATTCGGTTGTATTGATTCCTCCTACGCGCGTCAGATGGCGTTCTTCATCCTCAAGAAAACGCTCTAATAAAATGTTACTAGCTTAAGTGGGGTCTGCAATGAGAATTTAAGTTCTAAGACTTAAGAAATTTACCAATCACAGTTGATTATTCTCCCCACATTTGACTGTGATTGGTCAATAGAGTTCCCTCAGAGCTTGAATTCTCCTATTGGTCGTCGGAATGCAGCGTGAACTGTTACGAGAGAATGGCGATGTTATTGGTACATATTGTCAACCAATGACGCATCGGCTTTAGATTTCGATTTTGATTCCACTTGGCATTATTTTTATTTCATGCTTGTTATTTCGCCATTGAAGCCCGCATCTTCTACGATGTAAACGCGTAATTGAATCAGGGAAAAGAATGGAAGAAAGGAAAAGATTACTACTGTGCCATAACTCAAAACAGGTATTCATTACAATAAGGAAGAATCCAAATAATAAAACAATAATCTGACACATGCTGAGTCTGTTCTATGATCGAAATGCATACAGCGCAATGGCGTCCTACTCTTTCGATGAAATCAAAATCGCCCGTGATAAGTATCTTTGTTCTCAGCTGCGAGCTTCTGAAATTCACTGCCGGTACTAAAAAATATATAGTTTATGTTACATATAACATGGATTTTTAGTACTGACAATTAATATCGGAGAGCAGCCTTCATATTTTTATGCATTTGTTTTTAGTAATGCACAAAGGCGATGAGATATTAAATACTTTACACATATACATGCTGTTGATCGTGCAATTATACAATTTAGAAGGTAAAATTTGATTTACAGATTACAGATTAAATAAGTACATCCAGGTACAAATGAAAGTTTCATGCTCTACAGATTGTATATTAGAAGAAGCCGACGAAGCCTTTGAAAACAGAGAAAGATAGAACGTCCACACAGCTGATTCCATCTTTCGAGATCATTGATCTTTCGATCATGTGATCCAAGGGTAATAACTGCACGAAATTCCAGTTCAGAGTTCACTGTCCTCACTACAATGTCCCTCCGATTATCTTCAGGTACATACAAATTTGTTACATACAAACACTAAATTCAGCGTCAACGCAAATTAATTCAACCCGGGCAGTACAAATTAGCTAAGCATCGCCCGATATTCGCCAAACGTTGGACAACGGTTAGCGAACCAACTTGCACTCCTCGGGAGGTGTAACCCGAAGAAAAAAATAGTTTTCCGTATCATTAATATCTGTTTCCCGCCCTTTCCCAAGATCAGTAAAGGACAAACTGATGGCACTCGGCGCCCCGTGTAAACAGTGTCGCGGATGAATTTTTTAAAGCATCAGTCGCAGGTCGCGACCCCGTGACGGGCACGGCCGTCAGTCCTCGGCCGTGCTCGGCGCTCGCTGCTGCTCTGAGGTAGCGCGCGCGCTACACGACCGGCCTGGCGCGGGCTGGCGATACGGTTGTTCTCAGTGCGATGCCGGTAACGTTCGCGGTGGGGATGCCGCCTCTCGTGTCGTCTCCTTAGGATCGTTACGGCTCGCGCACGGAGCCGCCTCAACGCGCGCACACCACCCTCGACGCGTACGCGCTTAGGTGTTTTTTCATCTTGCGCGCGCGAGAGAAGAGGCGGGACGCTGCTCTCTTTCTCTCTCTCTCTCTCTCCGTCTCGGGAGCTCGGCGACGCAGCATGAAAACGTAAGGAGCGGTAGCGCGCGCGTGTTGCGGTCTATCGACTTCATGGAATCGAGCGGGGATAGCAGCAGAAGTGCGCGCGCGAGGCACGCTGTGCACCGCTCGAGGTGCCGCCGCGCGCGTCGTGCCATGCCAGTATAAATATTGTCTCGCCACTCGTGGCTTCTCTGTCTTTCCCGTGAGTCTTCTTTCGCCAGCTTCCCGCCTATTCTCTCTCTCGTTCTCTCTTGCTCTCGCCCTTTCTCTCTTCCCCTCTCTCTCTCCCTTTTTCTTTCTCCCTCCGTCTCTCTGTCTTTCTCTCGGCGAACGAAACCCTCGTCGTCTCGGCCGCTGGTCGCGCGCGCGGCACGAGTGACTCGAGTGCTCGGTCGGGCTCGGCGCGTCGACGCTAAATCGCGGAGTAACGAACACGAGTCGAGTGATCGCAGTAATACACACACAGTCCACAGTGACGTGTCGGCTTACACCTCGAGTAAGTTATCCTGTGTACTCCCGTAGGACACGGCGCGCCCGTTGAGTTTCGGCAACTGAGGCGCTCTGTCATCTGTTTCCAAGAAGAGAAAGAGAAAGAGAGAGGACCGCCTGGCTGGCCAGCCGGCCGCGAGAGTGAGCAAGCGAGCGAGCGAGTAACGACAAGCGAGCGAGAGCCTGTGCGTGTATGTGTACGTGTGGTATGGCTCGTCGTCGGTGGTTCCTCACCGCCTTTATTACAGCGAAACCCGAATGCGTGCGCGAGCGTACCCCTCTCGCCTGACCGGCCTATCTGCCGCCTCGATAAAGCTGCATTCACAAGTGCGATCGATCTCCGTGTAAAGACCGTTGTCAGGATCCGGTCGCTGCTCGCCGAGGAAACGCATCCACCGCGGTTAATGAGAACCAACGTCGATCAACGATCGTCCAATCAGCTTTCAGGTAAAGGCACCTCTCCTTTTTTTTCTATTTTCTCGGCTAGCGCCGAGTGAGTCATCGCGTGTCGGCGTCGATCAAAGGGGATGTCTTTTAAATGGAAAAATGTCCTTTGGACCCCACCACGGTGGGCCACGTGGGTTCTCGCAGTGGTGTTTTTAATTTCGGACGCAATTTCACGCGCTACGATCGAAGACCGAAAAGTTACAGCGCGTAGAAATTTCGGTGCCTGAAACTTTGTTAAGAGGTCCTTTCGGAATTCCGACGATTTCCGTTGAGAGTTCCTCGGTAGCCCCTCGGAGAGTTCTATCGATTATCCTGAAAAATCGATGCGCTAAAATTGGAGGTAGGAAATTTACAGCGCTTTGAAGTTACACAATCGCGAAGTTGCTCCCCCTTTCTCTCGTGTGGTGTTTGGACCGCTTTAATCAACGGAACTTTTTATAAAATCGATCGAGAACTTCAGGACTCTTTGGAGGACCAACTAGGACTTGGGTCATTTTTTTAAATGTGGAAAAAGTGGTGCCAACATCGCCAAGAGAAGAGGTAAAAGTTATCTCGCGAATCCTTATTTTGGTCAGCGAGGTCCATTGAACCCCATATTTTGCGAGAATCTGAATAATCCAAGCGAGAACTTGGAAGATTAGATTACGCGCTCGTGACGTTCGCGCAAGGTTTACTCCGAGATTTCCTCTGATCTTGCAAGAAAATTACGCAGACGCATTCGATCAATTTGTTTTTAAACAAGAAAACGTCCTCTGAGATTCTCTCCATAATCTACATAACATATATTCTTGCATACGAAATCTCGGATTATGACGCTTCTTTGGAGCTCACATTGTAAACAGATGCACCGGATAGTCCCTTAATATACGTATGCACTGCGCGTGCAATGTTGCGTATTTGCCGCATCTCCGAGCAATGGTAAGCGCATGTGTCGGTTTCCTTTGTTTGACACACCGCATCGGTGTGAACGTCGCTTAGCTCAGGTGCGCGTGCACAAAGGGGCATCCTTCGATGATGCATCTCGGAGCTGCATCTTGCGGCGGATGTGGGGAATCGGCCTCCTCGGTATCGGGAGATTCGCGTTTTCTCGGATAAGATGCACTAAAGCGCGGAATTTACACCACGTCTCGGCATCGCGTCGCTCTTTTCCGGCCGCGCGTGCACCGAGAGAAAGAGATTCGAGTATGAAATTGCGGAATACTTACCGATAATGACCGTGGCCGGTGAGTTATTCAGGGCGATGGTGGTTTTTTTTACTTGACTATTTCAACAAGTCTCACTTAATCTCGATTCAAGCCAATCTGAATTTCTCACTTAATCTCGATCATGTTTAACTTGTTGTCCTCAACTTTACGGGAACTAAGCGGAAGAACGCTTCCGCACGTTGACATAGTCTCTTTATTAATCAATTTCTTGTGGTGTCGCCGATATAGTCGCCAATGCTGTGAAAATCAATTATATAGTGCCTCAGAGCAACATCCACTTCATGAGGGCGTAGAATGAATTGAGATATACAAATAAGTCCTTCACTATTTTACAAATAATACGCAAAATTTCAATTATTGATGATTGAAAATAGGCAAAATGGTAAAGAATTTTTCGTTTAGAATGATCTATTCTTTAAGTATGTCAGCTGTTGTATCTAAGGACAGGTTTAAGGTTCAATATATTATAATGTCTTTAACATATATATATACATATATATATATATATATATATATATATAATTAAGTAAATCTATATACACAGCCGTTTTCAATAATTAATACCTCGAAGTGTTTATAAAATGGTAAAGGACATTTTATTCATCCGTTCTACATTCTCATGAAGATTTTTTTCGGTTGATCCGGGACACCCTGTATATGTGAATTTACATTGCAAAGCTATCTATATGTTCAAACAATAGATACACACACAATTCAAGGGAACGCATTTAAATTTAATGTTACTGATGATCGCAATAAAATATTGAAAATTATTCGTTCGCGTCGCGAATTATTTACGTGTTTTCTACCTTCTTATCGTTAAATTTCTTTCCCCTCGTTTAAGTTACGCCATTCGTCTGTTGTACAACGTGCAGGACGTGCATGTGACGCGAGCGAATCCCTCGAGTAGATTCAATCGAGGGGACTCCGCTATAATTCCCACTTTGGAATGTACACACCAGTATATTTTTACCGGCGCAAATTGCGCTCTGCGACGAGGGGAAAAATAGTCCTGCGCTCTGCCTTGGTTACGTTTCATATTTATGGAAGACGTTCGTCGTTGCAAAATATTTTTCGAGATCTTACAGATGCGTTGAAATGTCTGATGCGCGCGCTTCTAGTAGGGCACGTACTAAATTATGTACATCGGGTCACTGTTGCGATTGATATCGCCTGAACTATAGTTGTCATTCCACGAATGAAATAGAAACTTGCGCTCGCGATGGGAAATCAGTGCTTACAAGTTACCGTGCTTTCACCCATAGCTTTTGCACGCGTCGAAAAAGCTTATACACGTAACTTCCAATGCGCACGTTGCTCGCACTGTTCTAATTTGCTTATTTTCATTGCCGACTGAGAATTGTTTCTTGTGAAAAGTGAAATTCATAGTCCCCCCTCTCGCAAAAGGTATTCCGGGTCTCTTTTTATGAGAAAACGTTGACGGTCGCGACGGTATGTTAATTTACAAATATTTTTCTCCTTGTTTCTTCACTTTCAAAATAACAGTCGTTGTCACAAACATCTAAGAGTCGACTGTGATCCAAGCAATTCTCTCTGCTCCTTTGAACGCAGAACTATAAAGAAACAGGGGTTCAGTTAAATCTTGGCTAATTACAACATAATATTTATGGAAGTGGATTGTAGAGATTAAAGTATCAGCAAGAGTTAGGATTCGAGTATCTCGCGATACCGCGAGAGATCGTACAAAACGTCAAAATATTTCTAACGCTTCACTAATATTTTACTCCGTTACGCAGCTATCCCGGTGCCTTTATCCGAAATTTGTGAGAGCGAAAATTTTGTTCCGAATTCGATTGAAAATTTGTAGAATCATATAAAGTGTCCCAAAATTCCCGCGTGTGGAGTGTACAGGGAGATATTTGATACCAAAAGAAATAACTTTTTCCTTTGACAATATTGCGTTCGAACAATAGTATCCGAGAAACAAACGATTGAAAAAATGGAATTTTTCGCGAGCTAAGCTTCAGGCTTACAAATGGATAGCAAAGTTATCTTCTTCGGTCAATTCCAAGTAGACTTTACTTGAACAGAATTTTAATCTAAAGTTTAGCTTCAAAGGTGTTGTGTTGGAAATTTTAAAGCCACTATAAATATGACCTTTCTCGATATTTTCACTAAAGAAAATGTTATTTTTCCTGGTATGGAGGATCTCTCTGTATATTCCCACGCGGGAATTTTGGGACACCCTGTAGGTATTCGTATTTTCAAGTTTCTCGAAGTTAAAGCTTTTACTTCTTCATCGTAGACAGAAATAAATGGCTGTTTTTACGAGAATATTTATTTATGCATGGAAATGTTAATGGGTCATTTACTGTAATTGCAGCCAGGCTGGACGAGCATAGTCGAATGCAGCTGGGCTCAGCATGCCCTCTAAGAAGCAATACAACCTCGTACATAATGACGAGTACGACACGCGAATACCGCTGCACAGCGAGGAGGCGTTCCACCGTGGAATCGTGTTCCACGCCAAGGTAATCTGGAGTGATCTCTTATCCTCTTCGGTCCATAAGTACACACACGCGTACCTCTGCTTTCGATTCCTTTTTCTCGCTTTTTTTTTCGCGAATGTTACACGCTTTCCGGTGCTGACATACATGCGCCTGTATCTATCCAGTCTTTTACCTGCATATATTTTCTAATTCATGCCTTTTGCAAGTGAAACGTATGAACGTTGGAACTGACGTTGGAATTGGAACTTTTCTGTTCTCCTGGACCCGTATGAATGGCTTTTCGTACAAAATTTCGAGGATTTTTTAAGGACTACTATTCTGGAATTAAGGGAAAAGATCGTTGAGCATTTCACGATTGGATCGACGAGCGATCCGTCGTGCGGATTTATGCTTTCGAATGAATTTATGAGTTTGCCGACCGTATTCGGAGAAGATACTGATCTTTGCAATGCCATCGAATTACTTCGGTAATGGTTAATCGTGGCATGAATTTTCTCTCGATTAAAAGACTTCATGGTTGTTCGAGCACTAGGTGCTGTCTTTCAGAAAATAATAACACTAACGGTCGATAGTGTCTCACGTCATAAGAAAATGTATGTCGACTATAAGTCGTGGTTCGCGCTTCTAACGGTCGGTGGGAACGAAAACATCTGTCTTAACCATGGTACGTTAAAAAAAAGAATTTCGCACTCTCTTCGCATTTCGGTGAAGAATAGCGCCATTGTGTTATCATGTTTGATGCAGTAGATAAAGGGTACATATATATATATATATATATATAGTAAGATAGAAATAAATATGTAGGAACGTAATTTTGCTTGATAAATATTAAATTTAGGAGTGGCTTCTTTGATGCGCCACTGAAAATACGGCACCAGCAAGCAATACATCCTTAAAATTACCATAATATAAAGAGTATACACAGAGGAAAACATCATTCTGCTACTAAGAAAAGTGATTGCTCAGTCTTCGTTGTTTTCCTTCTTTTAAGCAATGATTATTTTCAATAAAGAATATTGTCTTCATAACATATATATGTTATGAAGAAAATAATCATGTGAAGGAGAAGGTGAAGGAGAGGGGGGAGGGGGTGAAGGAGAGAGAGGGGGTTGAAGGAGAGAGAAGGGGGATGAAGGCGAGAGAGAGAGAGAGTCTCTCCTCCTCTCTCTCTCCTTCACCCCCTCTCTCTCTCTCTCATTCATCCCCCTTCTCTCTTTTTCGTCTCCGTTCTCTCTCCTTCATCCCCCCTCTCTCTCTCTCTCTCTCTTTCCTTCACCCCCCTCACTCTCTCTCTCCTTCACTCCCCCCTCCTTCATCCCCCTCTCTCTCTCTCTCTCCTTCGCCCCCCCCCCTCCTTCNCTCAGCCTCGAAACTGCCAAAAAGTACGGATGCGCGAACGAACTTGAGCGCACTGCCTCCGGCAACCACATATTTATCAACCCCCACCCTCGATCGCGCCGAAGCTATCCCGGATATATATATATATATATATATATATATATATATATATCGTGTAGTATCACAGTGTAAAAACTCTGTCACGTTTTGTGCGTTCGCGTACTATTAAAGTTGACACATGCAGTATCGAAATAATTGCGCAAACCAAATTTATCTCTTAGCAACAACCCGAAGTGTAACTGTCTATTTCGGGATGAAATGTAGCATACGCCGGCTATTACTTGGCGTTTAAGTCGGAATTAACATTAATACACCATGCGACGTTAAACGTTCAACATATCCTTTCTTAAAATCACGAAAACGAGGAAAGCGAACATTTCGCACATCTCGCTATTTTTTCTCATAACACGATAATTTCTCAAGAATTTTCCACCCGGCATACATTGGGAGAAGTGAACCGGAGTGGTGTACGACGAGAGGAGAGGTGTATCTAGCATTTGTAAACCATTTCTCACGATAGGCAGTAAAAGAGAGCCCGTAACGATCTTTTTCGCAACGGAACTAAATCGCGAGATAGATGTAAACTATAGTCACAGCCCAGCCGCGGAACGAGCGGCTTAATGTAAAAAGGGACATGTTTCAATGCCGCCCGAGACAATGTAGTGGCGTTGCGCGCATGACGAAATCGATTCGACGAATCCGATATACCGCCGCTACCCGGATTCGAAATAACGATATTTGGACGTCGTCGATGGTGCAACAATCGCTACGACGACGACGACAGCGATACTGGCTTATTTCTGTATCGATGCCGGCCACCAGTGCGTTGTGTGTGACGTCATCGTATTCGTGCACGTGTTTATTTCGGTGATACTTCTTCTGAGGAAAAGGTTGAGGCTTTTGTGCGCTGAGCGTTTGTTGGCGCCTGTAAGTTGCACGTCGCATAAAGCCGCTCGTACTATGCGGAATACGCGTTCGGTTTATACCACCGCTACTGCGGCGTCGGCGCCGTCGTTGACGTCGTTTGCGCTTACGCAGGAACCCGGACTCCTCGGCGCAGAGACGTCTAAAGGACGTCCCGAGGCGATCGTTTCTCTCGGGCTTCTCGCTTCGCGGAAGCATGATGTCCCCTTGATTTGGCACTTTTAGGACTTGGAAAACAGAGTTTTAGGTCAAATTGCAGAACTGTCGTTACGTTTGTACGTTTCAACTGCGAGAGTGTAAATGTGAACGCTTTTCCATGAGACTCGTGCGGAGTCATGAATGATCTTCCCGGGCGTCGGAACGACTCATTTTACTCGTTTTTTTTTTATAGCTGTGTTTTTTCAATTTGTGTTAATTATTAAACTGGTTTTGTAGTATTTTTTTTTTATTTAATGATTAATGGTAAATAAGAAAACATAATTTTTACATTATCAATAGGTTAAGCTGAATTCACTAATTAATCAGAAAGTGGAAACCCGGGCTTTGAAGTTAGTATATTAGATAAATAACCTAAATTTTAACGTACAAATTATTGGGACTCACTTTTAAGACGCACTTTTTATTAACTTTCTTATTATATTATATATATTAATATTCTTTTTAAAAAATGAAACTTACTTTCCTCGTTATTCTTGACAACTAAACCGCCTTCATGTCCTCCGAACAAATTTTATACCTCAGATAAACGACACATAAATATGGATAAATTTAGTTAGTTTAAAACAGTTTCAAGGAACTTGCGAGGTCTTTTAGGCATTTACGTTGTTTGAGCAGCGACTCCTGTTTTGTGCTACGTTCGACGTAGTCGATGCGGAATAGCCTCTCCTCAAGGTGGAGAGATATTGACAATGAGTTTAATTCGAGGAGCGCACGAGATCGCTCCGGTTTTTCCGCTTCGTGGAAACGATTTTTCGTCCTAGTAAAGCCACAATAATTTTAGCGACGTCGGGGGCAGAGGAAGGTAAATGGTGCGAGCAGCCGGGAAAAGGGGACAGCGCTTATACAGCGGCCAAAGTTACCGCATCTCAGCGAGCGCGCTTTACTTTGTAAATTAATCCTCAAGTCCGTGAGATTGATGAGTTTTACGTATTTCATGAAATCGGCCTGAACGCCTGCCTTACATAATTCTGTGTATTTATTTATCTGCACAGTCTCTTAAACATAACATCGTGCAACGGGATAAACATTTACATGATGCGTGAATTTTTAAAAGCACAATTTTAATCAAAAAGAAACCGAGATGGTCTTTGAAACAAAATTTCCAAAGAAGTCGGATTTTCGATCTGTTAGATTCAAGATTTTTCAGCTATGCTAACAATACATATTTATTTATCTGCAAAATCTCTTAATTAATCGTAACATTGTGCGACGAGGTGGACGTTTACGTGATTTTATAGACTTTTAAAAGCGCAATTTCATCATGAGGAAACTGAGATGGTCTTCGAAATAGAATTTTCACAGTAGCCTGACTTTCGATCCGCTGGACGCGAGATTTTTGAATTACGCAAGTAATTCTCCTCTACCAATTTGTTCACCGTTATCGTCAGTCGTCGGCAGTTATCGATCGCAAATTTATGAAGAAACTGTCTTTTGCCTGCCTGTAAGCGACTGTGTGGGAGAACACCACGTGTGCGTCGAATCATCCGAACACGTGGCTAGACCATCGCTTCAATGGGGGAATTCTAAATACAGATCGTAGTGTACCACCGTGGTACGATTATGGCAACGTAACTGCATATTTATTACAAATACTAGCTGGGTCGGTTGTCCCACAATGTTGCTCGTCAAACATTTTACCGTCTCTGATATTTCTTACAGAGGTCGTTAAAATTTAATTATGGAAAATTATATGCCCAACTCAAACCACTTTTCTGAGAATCTGAAACAGATAATGTTAACAACTGGATATGTAAAGGGAATTTAAACTAGGCATAAAATTCGCTCGAGTTATTAAAAGAAGTGAGCGATCAGATAGCTGATGAAATTTATCGATTTATCAAAATGCACAGACCAACGCGATTTACCGAAAGAGAAAGACACACGCTATTTTTTTAGTTTGCGAATTGTTGTTACTGATACTGTTGCATGTTCTGTTTTAGTTCATTGGTTCGATGGAGGTTCCCCGACCGACTAGCCGAGTGGAGATCGTGGCGGCGATGCGAAAAATCCGCGTGAGTACATGTAACAGCTTAATTAGCCTAGTTGGAGAGTTATGGCAGATAGTATATAAATGGTACGAGTTCCAACTAAATCCGTTTCATTTGCAGTACGAGTTTAAGGCCAAAGGGGTCAAAAAGAAGAAAGTGACGTTGGAAGTCTCAGTGGATGGGCTAAAAGTGACTTTACGGAAAAAGAAGGTATTCCTCTTTTAGCATTGTGCGCTTCTACCTACTTTGGTACATTCATAATTGAATCGGAAGCGTTAACTCATCAATTCTTGATTGAATAAACTGATTCTCAGCATAAAGAGATATGCGTGATGAGTCTGCCAGATTCGGTGCTACATTATATAATTTAGGGAAGGATGGGGGAGTACAGTTGAAAACTGATTTTCATTTTAATACAAATATCACTCGGCGTAGTAAAAGCCTAATTCTTGTGAATTGGAGTCGGGAAGATTTTTATCGATGGCGCTGAATGTCAGGAAAGTGCGGGATTCCCGTGACGTTCCCAGCGGTAAAAGGAACTAGCGGTTTTCCCGCGGTGTCTCAGCGAAAAAATCGCGTACGTCTGATGACGCGCATTTCGCAACAGTGGCAATTTATAACGAGAAATGATGTTGGACAAGCGCCACGCTTATATCCGCGCTGATACACATTGGGCGCTATATATTCCCGATTCTATACATGTAACAGCCAATAGCCGCTAACAATATACTTGATATAATGACTCGTTAACTTTTCCGCAGAAGAGGCAGCAGCAATGGATGGACGAGAATAAAATATACCTGATGCACCATCCAATTTACAGGTGAGACGATGCTTTTTTTTTTTAAGTAAAATTAGTAAAAGTTAAGAGTAAAATTATGATTAATAATTTAATATTTCACTTGCCTATCATTCATCAGCACCAGCTCTCCTCCCTTTCTTGAATTGATTTTTAAGTATTGCTTACTTGAGCATTACAGTGTTAGTACATTCTTACGTGCTCGTTAGATCGATTGTTCCCTTTACGAACAACTTATGATGAACATTTGCCGCAAAAAAAATAGCATATAAATCTGACATATTAGGCGAGAATGTTTCAACAAAATCCGTGTGTGCACGTTTCAGGATATTTTACGTCTCGCACGACAGCCACGACTTGAAAATATTTAGTTACATCGCTCGCGATGGGAGCAGCAATACCTTTAAGTGTAACGTCTTCAAATCTAGCAAAAAGGTGAGTCGCAATTTATCCGCGAAATGCAGCGAGATTCGGCCGTGCAGACGTTTCTCCACGTCTCTCGATATCGCCGAGCTTCCCACATCGAGCAAGCGAATCGCCGGCTAAGTTTGGATCTAAAAGTTGATATTTGTTATATTCCTGAAAAGAGGAGGAGGAGGAGGAGGAGGAGGAACCCCTTTGGCGGTACCCGTGCGCGCGCCACCAGCGGCGTAAAATTACGTCGCGCACGTGCGTACGTGCCGCGACAATTCACGCAGTCCGCGTCGTCCGTCGCCTGGCGCTTTATCAACTTACGTTATTGTAAACCTATAAATAAACCGTGGACTCCTTGGCCTCCCGCTCGCCCCGTCTTTCTTCCGTTGTGGAGACGCGACGGAACGCGCGCGGAGGGTTGGGAGCAGGCCAGCCGGGGGAGAGAGAGAGAGAGAGAGAGAGAGACGCGCTGCATCCCTGTCAAAGTGAGAGAGAGTGTATTTTCGCCTTTTCGTGGGTGGAGGGATGGCCCGGTGAAGTTGCGACGGGCAGGAAGCGGGGGTGCAGGGAGACGCGCATCGTTTTGTCGTGTATTTGCAGTAGTCGGCCGCGCGCACGGCCGTTTGGCAGCGAGTTATTAAAATAGTCCGGTATAGGCCGGCGCGATCTTCCGCGCGCGCGACATCGGCGGCGCGACCGCTGGCGTCGGCTCCACCTTGTCGGATCGGCAAATCTGCCCGAGGCTTCGGAGCAGAGAAGTTCGTTCGCTCGCTCGCTCACTCTCTTCATTTCTCTCTCTACTTCGGCGGACCCCTCACGATTTCGGCCGCGCTTCAGTTCGTATCCCTCGGCGCGTGCGCGCACGCGCACAGTGCTTTCTCAGTGTGACGTACGTCTCGGGAGAACAACGGTACTTTTCCGTTTAACGTTTACGTGCGCCCCGGTTAACGATTTCATTTCGAAGAGATATATATCGACCGACACCCGAAAACTCGTCGCCTCCGGTGAAGGAGGAATCCGCAGGGGAATGTAGTTCATCTGTTGTCGCCGCCGTCCATGCCGCCGCGTGGATTCCCGGACTTGACTTTTTACGTAACGTCTCGCGCGCCTTCGCGGCCCCGAGCACGGCGTGCGCCGACGTCTTCGTTTGTTTCCTTTGTTGATTATTTGGGGATTCCGGGTTGCTTTCAAAATCTGGGTGAATCCAGAAATAGCCGGCGACTACAAGAGACGATATATCTAGGATACCCGAAATACCTGGCGTCGGCCGAAGTTTTAAACTCCGCGCTATCGGCCGAAACTTCCGAAAAGCTTTTACTCGTCCCTTCCTCCCCTCCCTCCCCCTGTTCCTTCCCAGCTGGCTGGCCTACTTGCTGCCGTTTACACTGACTTTATACGAATTCCCGAGAGCACGACAGCCGCACGTTTGCTCGTCTAATGGACGAGAGACTTCTCTCTCTTTCTCTCGCTTTATCTCCCGCGTGAAACTAGTGTTCAGCGAATATCGCCCTCGGAAATCCCGTTCTATCTTGAAATATCTCTGTTTGCTGTCGCTTTTTCGTGCGAATGTTATCACTCGACTTGGAATGTTACTTGAGTCTGCGGAATCTTTCGTCCGAAACACTCAACGGTTACGCACACTGCGCCGAGAAACTCGCTTTTTCTGATCTGTGACACGTCCGTCGTAAAAGCTATGCGCTCGAGGGAGCTACGTATGATTGATCCTAAGTTGTCATAGAGAAATTCCCGACGGAAAACTACATAATTTATCGGTCGAAGGATATACGGTAGAAGTCTCGCGCGACCGGCCGTTAAGCGACGCACCTACCCTGCTGTTCTATGCAATGGCGTTCTCAGCGAGTTTTGAGCATCTCTTTCCGCATTTCCTCCCAAAATTTCAGGCGAGACGGAGGCATAGGATTACCGAGCTACCGGCACTCCATGCAATTTCTATTTGCTTCTATTTGCTTCTAGAGATGAGTGAATGTAAAACGCTGAAGAAGCGAGCTCCGTTTACCATTCATCCGCGTGCCCGTTCGATTTACTACTCCGGCGAAGGGATCGTTGCTCGGTGAATCGACGGAATGGACATTCTGTCGCTCTTTCTCAAACCATTCCGAGCTGTTATCCAAATATCTATCGAAGCGAGCGAAGCAAACTGTCGATACACCGGAGAAGCGTAAAAAAGAGATAAATTATTCGGGACGCGTTGTAAACCGGAGTCGGGTTTAGACTACCGGGATCGATGTGGGAGAAAGAAAGAAAGACGGAGAAAGAAGAAGAAGAACAAGAAGAAGAAGAAGGGAGAAGAAGAAGAAAAGGAGGAAGGGAGACGGAGAAGTGCCATTGAGCGGGCCGAAAGCGAGAATATTAATGCGCTTATAAATAAACCGGGGGAAAAATCCAGCGAAGCGCGTAGTTCTCGTAGCGCGGCGTGGTGCGGCCGCTTCTGCTGCCACGGTTAACTTCGGCCCCGTGTTCTCTCCGGTTTACGAAAACCTTGTTCACACGCGCCGCCTTTCCTATTTGCCGCCCCCCTGCCGCTCCCGATCGTCTCCTTCGTATCGCGATATTCGCGATATGAGCTTCGACGCGACGACGAAGACCGAGCGAGACGCGAAGAACGCGCGAGCGTGCTCGCGCACGGTCTCCTCCGCGGTTGCTCCTGTGCGAACAACGTGCCGGAACGACTCTTCGACGGGGATCGAGGACCGCGTGGTTCAGTGATCGGACGATCGGCCGAGGGATGTGATCGAGAACACGGAGTGGTAACGAGCGAGTGGAAATAGAATCGCTCGAGATGCGCTACGTGACAGCGCTCGCTGAGGGATTCACGCGTGGCGAGAGGTACGCCGCGATGAGACGCGACGTGTCGCTCCGCAGAAGTCGCTAATGAAATAACGTTACGTCGGGACGTCGCAACAAGACGAGAGTGTGATATCTCGTTCGTTCTCGACGTTCGTTCGTCGATGCTCCACACGAGTTCGTGTCGCCGTCGCCGGTACTTCTGCTGGTCGTGAACTGACGCGACGACGGTGTGCTGTGTTGCGTTACGGAATAAGAAGTCAGTCGGATTTGTACTCGGCCCTTGTCCGGAGATTGTCAGGACGTAGTACAACACACGTAGTCCTATGACCAAGTTCGTTAGCGACCTGTGAATCTTCTTTGAAACAGCGCCTGCTTCGACAGTGTAGTCGAACAGTTATGTGCGCTGCATCATTCCCTTAGATCAGAAGTTACACCATTTTTAGCTTTAAATGCGTATGAAAGGGGAAAGGGGAAAGGAGGGTAAGATGACGATTTGCTAATTTTCCTAAACTAATAACAAATAACGGGTCAGTGGCCAATTAAAGACTTTTAATAATAATAAGTAATCTGTTGCGGTTTGACTTCGGTCTGTCAATGACGGTAGGTAATATAATAAAAAACGCATTTTGGATAATCTCATATGTATAACTTTGTGGTATTTCTTCGCAAAGAATTGCATAATTATAGTTATAGTAATTAAAGTAAACATTTTCACTTTTTCTATATAAATTACTGTACAATAGATCTAAAAACGTATATGATAACGTATTGTTATTTTTCATTTCTCATGTTATTTTTGATTTGACTAAATAAATAAAGTGATCCCATGGAGTAAGATAATATGTTATGCACGGGTAAGATGACGCATTCGTACATTTTATTTAAAAAATTATAAAATAAAAATAATTATAAGTAATTATTTTTGTTTTTGTCTAAATTTTATTTGATTTAAGTTACACTCACAAATTATGTTTTGATTTGTATTGCATTTTATTTGTATTATACAGACATTATTATAAAAAAATAATCTAAAAAGTTCGTGACTTTTTATATGCATAAAAGGATTTATTTTTAACCTTTGTCATCTCACCCACCTATTTCCCTATGGAAACAAAATGACGAAGTCGAGACATTCTCAAAAAATTTAAATCAAACAAGATTCCAGTTTATTTATAAATTTTTCAGTTTTTGCAGATGTTTAGACAAGGCTTTAGCTACCCAGAAAAAAAATTGATAATTATTTTTACGTCACTGCGAAAATGAGGAAAAATCAACAAGAACTTAAGATTGTCATCTTATTCTCTTTTTTCCTATATAAGGTCAATACCGTTATAATTAGAGCAATTATAACCGTATCACATATTATAATTAGATTTTCAGCCTTATGAAGATCATGCTCTCCTCTTCCATCGTAACATCAATTATTAATGCGTCGTGATCTTTGATATATTTTTATAACGATGTATTTTTGTCTTTGTGCAAGGTTTTCCATTCTTGGCAATCCTATGCGACTTGTAGAATAGGTCTCTAGTAGTTTCTTCAATATTATTTGGATAACATCAAGGTGATGTTAGGGCGATTGTTCTCTTCTTTTTCTACCTGATTTGCCACGTCCTCTTCCATTTTGGTAAAGTCAGAGCCGAGCGCGGACCAGTTTCTTGTCAGCAAAATGATCCGGGTCAGACTCGGGTCTGAATTCAAAATGGATATAGGTCGAGCTAGATTATACGACAATGCATCGGGCCGGACTGGGTGCTATTGGGCCTTGATTTACAGGGCTCTATCTTCGATATACTGTTCAACTTCCTGAAAGTATCCCAGCAAACCACCAAGTAACAGTAACATTACATCAATGTTATAATTTCCCACTCAATAATATAACTATTATATACAGCTTCTAATAAATAACATTGATATAACGTATTGCTGTAACGCTACTGACGTTTGCCGGGGTCTCACGTGTAACTTTTTGCAGTTTTTTCCTTAGCCGATCGTCCCGCAATTAAAACTGATAGATGCGCTCGTGATGTGTGACTCTTCGCGGAAGCGATGCGAGTCCGCAACAGTCTCTAAATTACGCACGATTTAGCGGGGAATTTGCCAGATCGAATTCGCACATACACACACACACACATATTGGATGACTATTTATAATTGAAAACGCCGTGTGGACAGATCGTACGCGGCCAACAAGAAATCTTTAAACTCGCGCTATATCACAATTGTCCTCTTTCGTGTACATATTCCAAATAAATAAGCGCCGGGGGGAAGCGAAAGAGAGGATAATGAAACGTTCTTCATTTCGCGCAAAAGCTCAGCCGTGTATTTCTCTGAATGTTGAATTTTCCGCGATATGTGCGTCACGATTATCTACCGGGAATTGTTAATGTCGATGCATCGGCGCGAAACGTCAGAGATAATGCATTTTGGACGTCTGCGAACGTTTACTCAATATAATTCGCGCGCACCTTGCGCATATTTCGACGTTCCCACGCGCTTCCTAATGGACGACGTGGCTATGCGTCTCCGACGAAGTTCATATTTGCGCGCTTAAGATTTTCGTCTCATTAAGATCTTTTTATATTTCAGATTTCAGTAAAGATTTTTATCATTAACGTGCCACACGTGTTCGTTGCGAATCGCCAGGTGCAAGATTTCGCACACGAGTGTACGTCCGATTTATGTTTTTTTTTTTCGTGAGCCGAGCGAGCCAAAACAAAGTCAAAGGGACAGTCGAGGTGACTCGCCTTTGTGCCGCGAAATGACGATTTATATCTCGGGCAAAGAAGAAATATGGTGAATGTTCCAATTAGTGACAAAGTAATCTTACCGTGAGAATGAATTAATAAATTGTTAAAATAATTCACGTGTTAAGAACATAACATTTATTTTGTTCGAAAGTTTCAATTGAAATTCTAATTAGATTTTCTTTAATCTATGGTAAAATTTTAATTAATTTATATGTTCTCAGAAGTGACGGAAGTATCACTTAGTGACATGTAACTTTGATCTTATCTCAATTTCTGTGACACATGTATGCCCATATTACTGACAAGTGACAAATGTACAGACAACCTATTATTGATTTAAATATGACAGTTTATAGACTAAGAACTCATATTTGTACTATTTGCTAAATTTTGGAGGAGTATGTTATAATCTTGATTCCTTAACTTTGTAATGAATAAAATTTACAGTTCACATTTTCTTTCTAGAAATAGAAATGTTTTTATCATTTTATATCATATTTATTTAGATAATAGAATCAAATAAATATTCCAGTATCGATTAGTGTAACATATATGTATTATAGTAACATATATGTATTAACTACAAAAAAATACATACTTTGCTATTTTTTCGCTTGCAAAATATTCCTTGATTTTACCACGACTTTGACAATACGATTTCAGCCGTTTGAAGTTAAAAATAACTACAAAGAAATATCAAAAAGGCGCCTTACATTAACAGCCCATCTCTAAGATGTCGGCGAGTAAAATGTTCGAACTGTTAATGTTATGTATGCTTATAATTACGATATTCCAGCATTCACCATCACTTCTAATTTTATTCGAAGCTTGTTATAACAGATAAAAGGCTACCTTCGGAAATACCACACTGAGAGTATAGTGGCATTTAACTGACCAATCGGGACAAAAAGAGCTAAGATTTCTTTACCCATGATTTATTCATAATCAATTAAATGCCATTCTACTCTCAGTGTACATTTCCGAACGCAGTGAAAATTTAGAATAGAAACACACTTTGTAGGTTAAATATGGAACTATATCGTTCGATTTACTAAGAAGCACAGATGCGACCGTCACAAATTGAGACATCGTCAATAATTGGGATGTTCGCCTTACGAATAATCAGTGAACTCGCGATGGATGACAGCATCCGCGGTTGCGAAGGTGTCGGGCGCATCGGCGCTGTGCCGTGAAAGAAGTTCCGAGCGAATGCGCGATCAGGGGATCTGTAAGCCATGCTCAGAAATTCGTCAAAGCCAGCGATGGCTTCGACCGAGCTCCCAGTGCCAGTGAGCCCTGGCCTCAGCGGCAGTGGCAACCCCTTAGGCTACGAAACGACACCTCGGCCACGCAAGAAGCTTTCCTTCAAAGAACCGGAGACCTTCAACTCCCTGAAATTGCGCAAGCCGGTGCCACGGCTGAAGCTGATTCACACGCAGAACAGCGTTAACCTCAGCTTCGATGAGAATCCCTTCGAGGAGGAGAACGACGATCTAGATGAGCTCGAGGTAAAAGGTTGCTCGCGCACGAGCTTCCCTTCGCACTTCGTACTTTGTCTTACGGGACTTCATTTAACGACGATTTATCGATCGCTGGTTAGCTGGATGCGGTGATTAAAATTCAATTCGACGGGGAGTGCTTTATCCGCGGTTTGATGGCCGACAAATATCGCGCTTGAGCGGAACCGTTGAGAGATGGCCGATGTTGGAAGCTCGCTGATGTTGTGTGTGTGTAGTGTGTAATATTATTTTTACGTTATCTGTAACTTATATATAACTTTTGCATTACACAGAGGAAAAAATGTGTACTAGATTCAAGTAAATAATTATTCTAATACTTGGCAAATATTTATTTCGATTGAGTAATGTTTACTTGTTCCAAGTAAAATATTTTCCGAGTAAATTATCCAAATAAAGTTTATTTAATTCAAGTAAAAATTTGATAAAGAGTATTAGAATAATTATTTAATTTAATCTAGCACTTTTTTTTTATGTATGTAGTGAAGAAGGATGTTACGAAAAAGTCTGCTTTTACAGTGCTTGGAAAAAGGAAAATAGGCGTAATTTCTCACAGTTTTTGAGGCGAGGAGTCCGTCAGTGCTAATTAAAATTACATCACATGACGGGAACACATAAAAAGTTGAGTTTAAATCGGGTGAATGCGTGCTGTCTCAGTCATTCGCGGGATAAGTTGATATGCTGCATACGATGGTACTCAGTGTGATACATCATCTATGTTTTGACATAAAAAATGTAGTATATCTTGTGGAAACACTATTTTTAATAATGAAAATATCAGACGCAAACGGAAAATTCTCGTGCGCTTGCACGACCATATTCGAGTCGACTTCCCTCACTCAGTGGCTCGAGAATTTTCCGTTGCGTCTGATATTTTCGCTAAATATAGCTAAATATACAAATTTTCTACGTCAAAAGATGATGCATCGTATGTCATGCGACAAAATTTTTAAACTAACACCATCGGATTCCCCGCCTAGAAATTATAAGAAGTAATGCACTAAGAGAAAAAATAGATGATAGATTCAAGGAAATATTTGCCAAGGAGTGTATTGGAATAATTATTTTATTTAGATTATATAAATATTACTTGAATGTAGCACTTCTTTCTTTCCGTATGTTACATTCAAGTAATATTTACTTAATCCGAATAAAATAATTACTTTAATATTCCTCAGCAAATATTTATTTAAACGTAGAACTTTTTTCTTTCAGTGTGTCTCTTGTATTTTTGCGTACTTTTGCGTACAGCAAAAACAGGCCTTTTCATAACATCCTCCTTTGATAATGTACAGTCGGCAGATTAAAAGTTGCAATATTTTTTTCGACGAGTTTTGGAGCAAATCATCTCGCATCCGACAGGGAAAATATATCTCCCGAGGATGATTAGAAACACAAATTCTCTTATCAGGCACACGGGATACGTCGCGAAACTCATCGAAGGTCAAGAGTCGCGACGTTTAATCTGCCGACTGTGTGCGTGTACGATATCGCGAATTCGGATGCGGGATTTATTGGATCTGCGGATAGATAAATTAAAAGCCGATTTGATTCGATCAGAGTCAAGCGATGAGGGTGGTCAGAACAGTTGGGCAAGCTTTCGAAGTGTGCCATAAGTTAAGTATAAACAACACTACGGAGGATCGCGATCGAGGAGACAAAGACGGGGAGAATCACGGTGAAAATTACGGTGATGTTTACGAGGACCAAGACGAAATTCCTAATGAGCAATCTCAGCCATCTCCGTCACCGGTGCATAAAGGTGAATATCTCTGCTCGCACTGTCGATCGAACGTTTACAACAACACCTGGTGTTTCCTTCGATTGTTTCTCGGTGTCGAAACTCATGACAGCCTTTAAACGCAATTGCTAGTCGCACGATCGAGAAGAATCGAATAATTAAAGCATACACGAGCGTTCACTCTCTTTCTCGCTCTCTCTGTCTCTCCTTCTATTTTCCTTCTCTGCTGACACTCATCCCTCGTCTCTATTGTTCTTCCATTGCATTTCAGACATATCACTGTTAGGGGACACCGAAGATTCGGTCCCCGAACAAACGTCCGTTACCTGTCTACTTCGATCACACGATGGACCGGCCACAACAACCTCTACCTCACCAATTAGACAGTCGCCATCGGTAAAATCTTCTTAAATTTCGTTCAATTAGTAAAACGTCTATACATTATCTAAGTGAAGAATATTTCACGAAATACACGAAGTCAGGGATAAACGGTGTATCGACATCGTTATAATTTTCTCGATTTTGGCGAAAAGACATCATGTGCCACGGTAACAAAAGGTTTTTGATCCTGACAGTAATATGTTAGGCTTTTACGAGGCTTACATGCGTTTTCATTAGTTTACTTCCTCTTCCAATTTTGTGCGAGACGCTATGCCTCGTTTCAGTTTCTCTGTTATTCGGAAGAAAAAGTTGAGTCCGCGTGATCACTGCTATTATCAGCCTGATCCAATGAAATAACTGATTTCCTGCCGGTAACCAGTCTGCAAAGACAATAAATCAAAATTGGTAACAAACTTAAGGCTCTTGTGTGTTCGCCGAAACCATCTCGTTTCGTGACGTTAGAAGCGAGAAAATTTATACTCAGAATTCTTGCGGTGTACGTGCGAATAGAAAGATATATATCCACGAAATGACGTTTGTGATCGATTCAACACGCTTGCAAAATACTACGAACACTTTCCCTTTGCTCGAACAATCAAGTAATAGTTGTAAAATTAACATGACCAAATCATGAGAAAAGATTGGTTAAGAAGAGAGTACATTTTATGACGTTAATTGTATAGTTATTATTATTCTCAGCATGCGTTTCTTCGCTTCTCGGAATCATCAAACAAGACGAATGCAGCGAGGCACCAGGAACCTTAGTAATTCATAAATGATCAGAAAACGTAAAAAAAAACCACGAATTTTACCATTTTTTTCGTGATGTAGGCTTAAGAAACCCATGATATTATTTCAACATTAAGTTCGCGAGTGTTGCTCTCAAGGTTTAATCCGTGTTCCAACATGTTACCGGTGCAGGTTGTAAATTCCGAAGGGCTTGTTTTTCTCTCTTCATTTCGCGACGATAATTCGCTTCCTTGTGAATTTCAACACGATTAGACTTGAGCATTTTGGGAGCGACTTTCGTATTACTTACGTAGTCGTGTTTACATTTGTTGAACTTCCAATTCGTCTCTAATTTCACGGACGAGTTGGAAATAGTTTTGTTTTACTTTTCTGTGCGCATATAATTCAGAGATATCAATTTCTTCTACTTACAGGGCACGGTGACCTCCGAATGCGGAGGTTTATTGGTGGGAGGCGAATTAACAGCCTTGAAACACGAGATACAGCTCCTACGTGAACGTTTGGAGCAACAGAGTCAACAAACCAGAGCCGCCGTTGCCCATGCGCGACTTCTTCAGGATCAGTTAGCGGCGGAAACGGCGGCGCGCGTCGAGGCTCAGGTATAAATAAGTGAATCAATTACCAGAGAACACAAATATTTCGTAGTACCACGAATAGAGAGTCGGCTTTACGCGCGATTTATCGTAGAAACGAAGTAAATCTCAGAGCTTAATACAATTTCTCGAAGGAACGAAGGCAGAATGATTTGCACAATAAATATTGTAGACCGGAAAAATCTTATCTGCTAGATATGTTATCCTTATTATTTATTTTCGTGGTGTTTTTGATCTCGCGATTTTTGAATAGATCGGACGCTGTGCATGTCAAAGTGGAAATAAATATTCAGTTCATACAAAAGAGAAAAACATTTCTTTAATGAGATTTATTGAAACAAATTTGTCTTTTGGAACGGAGCAAATGAATTGACGCTTGTTTCAACAAATAAGATGTTAGTTTTTTCAAACAATAAATATCTTTATTTATATCTTATTCTCTATTCCTTTTATCGCGTTTTAAATTATATTTCTAATTTCTTATTCATAATTCTCTATATTTAATTCCTTGTTCGTTATTCCTTTCGTTGTATCTGATTTCTAAATCCCATGTATTCCACCGTCAGAGAGAACATATTCACTCTAATCGATTGGAACAATTCCTCCGCACGGAGTCGAAGTCCGCTCTAAGTTTGAGACATGAAACATTCGCCTTTGTAATTTCGAGCGGCGATATCTCCATTGTTGCTCCGAATAAAAATACTATTCGCTTGTTTTGAATGAGATCCCACTCCAAGAAATGTGGAAAATAACAAGAGGCCGAAAGCCGACGTCGTTGATCATCGTCGAAATATTTCCAATGAGCAAGACTCTTGCTCATTGGAACCTTGCAATGACATTTCCCTCCAGGGAGATCGACGGTTAATCACTCGTTCGTTTCACAGGCGAGGACACACCAACTGCTAATGCAAAATAAGGAATTGCTAGAGCACATAAGTGCGCTGGTGAGCCACCTGAGGGAACAGGAGCGTGTTTCCGGTGGTCACGTCACCTCGCAGTCGCAAATACCGACGTCCGCGACAATGAACCAGCAGAACGCGGCGGCTTCCGACTTATCGAGCCTCGGCCAGGTAACGCTCTACCGAATCCCATGACACGAGTGCCCTGGAGCCGAAGCATTGCCGACTGACCGACAGCGTTGCATCTCAATTAACGTTTAACAATGCATCTTGTACCTTTCTTCTATTTTTTTTTCTCTCTCTCTGTCTCTCTCTCTCTCTCTCTCTCTCTCTTTCTCTCTCTCTCTCTGTCTCTTTTCTCAATACCGTTAACGCCTTTTGTACCGACATCTCCTTTTTTAACTTTATAATAAAATGTTTTACACACACTTTCTGTTTTTGCAGCTGCTACACGCCGACGCTATTATTGCGTACCTTCGAATAAAACACTTTTTTGTGTTCTGATTGACTTGCGCGCGATGCACGTACGTGTGTACTGTGTTTGTGTGTTTTCCGTTTTGGGACCGACGGGACCGACACGGCGAGAAGATGCTCGACCGTTCGGACTTTACGCGCGGCTAATCGCGTTTCTACGTGCTCTCACGGCGCCGCAGAAATCACACGAATCGTAATGACCCGCCGGAGATCAACGATAAGATCGACGATGGGCGAAAGTTGAATTGCATATTGAAATGCGAGCGAACCGTCTCGTAGTGCGTATTCTCGTATATTTATCTTTGTGACTTAGTTGCTTGCATATGCACAGAGAGAGGCGCGATAGCGAGAGAACGAATTTCGTGCTAAGAATTACACCGACTAATCTAATAACAATTAAGCACCAGTGTGACGGTGTTGTCTAACAGGTCTTCGCACGGGATATCGGAGTACAAGCCGCCAACGAGTGCTAGGTAATACCGCCACTTATTACTAAAATCTGTCGAGACATAAGCGATCAGAGATCGAGCGATACACGCTTCTAAAGTATTTAAATATTCGAGAATTGCGAAGGAGGTAAGAACACACACGAACGAATACTGAATACGCCTTTAGAACACCTCGATGTTCTCGGATACGTAAATTTGAGGATCCTGAAAGCGCGCCTTCTTGAGCAGTGCCAGCGAACCGGAGGCCAGAGCTCACCGTGGGAGCTGGACCCACCGACTTTTCCATACTGCTCGTATCCAACGGAATCGCTTTATTCCGGGAGTCTCGGCGCCATGGGGATCCAGAGTAACAATGCCTCCGCGGACCAACTACAGTTCCAGACGCAGCTGCTGGAGAGACTGCATAACATAAGTCCGTTCCAGCCCCAGAGATCGCCCTACAATACGCCGTCGCCGTACGCGATGGGCCCCAGTTTGCTTCTACCTCCTAGTGGACCATCGGTGAGTAATATAAGAAACTAATTATTAACCCTTTGCACTCGAGGGCTCCGGAGCGGAGCCATTTAAAATTCGCCTTCAAACTCGAGGGCTCCGCTATGGAAACAATGCAAATAACTTTCAGTTCATAACATAAGGACAAAGACAAATCGTAAAAACTATTGTGTATAGGATATTCCGCTCTTGCTATTTGCATTTGAGTTTGAAGAGTTTGAAGACAAATTTTAAATGGCTCCGCTCCGGAGCCCTCGAGTGCAAAGGGTTAAATATATACACAGCTAAAAATTAGAATTATTTCTTATATTTTTTGATGACAGTAGTTATTGAGCAATACGATTCATCTTATTGTAAAAAACTTGAATTATTATATTTTATAATGTAATAACACAAAAACAATAAATAAAACATACGATTTCATGTTAGGTGCAATTTTGTTTAATTAAGAGGACATTCTCAGGACATTTTTTTTCGGGTTTAAATGGACACCCTGTTACAATTCACAGTATCGCACGTTTAGAGATACATCGCACGTCAGCATCTATCGTTCAACCCTTGCCTTCTCATCACGATTTCGAAATTCTCTTCAGAATTCAGCCCAGCTCTCTCCGAGCTCCGCGTCTCTACGAGTCTCTCAAGCGAACAGCTTCACCTCATCGCCGGTCATGGCTCACAAGCTGGACAACTTGCTCGGGACGGACGGCATGGACGCGCAGCATCCCGCATTCATAAGGCCCTTGCCGTGCACCAACGACAGGAACGTAGCTCACGCGTTGGCCGACGCTAAAGTTAAGCAAGAACGCTCGAATCCTCAGGACGACATACCTCCGATAGTTCTGGACCCTCCGCCGCTGAATAAACGCTCGGACAACAGTCTGTCCAAGAAAGCCAGCACGAGGCAAAGCTCGATGGCTCAAGGGATGGCGCAGGACGGCAAGAATCCTACGAAGAATCTGGCGACCATCCTGCGGACTTCGGGCCCGCCGCCTTCTCGCACGACGAGCGCGCGATTGCCGTCGCGCAGCGACCTGATGAGCGAAGTGCAGCGGACGACTTGGGCACGCCACACCACCAAGTGAGAGCGGACGCTCGGGTGGCCACCGGTCAACGAGGCTAATGATTTTGTTAGAATTGGGATGAAAAGAATGATGCTGCTGTGTCGAGGTGCATCCCATGTTAGTTATTAATCGTGAGAAATTACGCGTGGTTTGAAAACCTCTAATCTAATGGATCTAACAGGGTTTGCATTTCCTTCTCGGTCGCGAAATCGCGAATCCCCCAAACACGTCATGTCTAGAGAGAGATTTCTCCGGGTAATGCTAAACGATACCCCTGCCGATTGCTTAGGATTGGATTAGGCGGGAGGGGAGCGAGCTCGAAATCCGCGAGATACGAAGAATTTAGAAGATATCTTTTAGAGAACACCTTTTACAGAGTACTTTTATCGAAGCTTTAGGCACGAGTCGGATGTCACTCGGCGATAGAGTCTGGTGATATCACTGTAGAACGATGGATAATGACGTACAATACGGTGTGACTTGCGCGCGCGTCACGAATGTGAAAATTGCGGTATGTCGACGGATATTGTAAATTCGTCTCTATCTCGTCATATAACAACATTTGCGGGGTGTTTGCGAGAGAGCCGGGAGACAGTAGTAGTCGCGCTCGGGGAAAACTGTAGATTTATATCTCACGCACGTCTCAAGCAGCCCCAGGGACAAATCGTAAATACGTAACTCGTACGTTTATTCGTATCGCGGCGTTTCTAAGCGTACTCTCCCACACGTGTACAAGAATCGTCATCTAACGAACGAACGAACGAATCTGTGCCAAAAGTACCAATCGTCAAGAGAGTTTATTTTCAGTATATTTTTAAGTATTGTAAATAAGAATACGCGTGATCACACAGTTTGTGATAAATATATATATATAAATATATATATATTTACTATCTCTCAAGAGGGTCTTTTTTTTTTAATTTAAGCCTTTTACAATTTAATTTTACACGTATCGTAATATCGTCGTCCTAAAGTCAGCGCTTGTTTAGCCCTTGATCAAGGCTAAGTAAATTACCGATACGAGTTATTTATTATGTCTAATGTTTCGCCACGATTATTACGCGCGACCAAATGCAATATTGTACCCTTGTTTTATTTCGAATCTGCAATTATCCTCTTTTATCGATGTTTCCTATTTTTTAGGTTGGATAAAAAAAGCTTGTCAGGCATGGGAACGATTTACATTTCTCAGTTTTACTCACTTATTTCAACACATCTCACTTTTTCTGACTTTTAAGAAAATTCATTTCAACGTACAAATTAATTGGAAAAGACTCTCATCACTCTTTTAAAAGCTGACTCACTATTTTCACACATTTTCAAGAATGATATTCACTCTTCTCGCTGTTTGTGACAATTTAGCCGCTCCCATGCCTGGAGGCCTGTTCATTTTAGCTGAACTAATGCTGCATTCTCTCTGGAGAACCTTGTTCCTTTCCCCTTCAACGGCTAGATCGTGCACTTGTTTCACTCAAGAGGCAAAAAATGCAGCCTAGTTCAGTTTAAAAAGAATAGATCTCATGGCATGCTCTAGTAATTCTCGAGAACAATAAAAGCTCGACGTGAGTTTCTCGCGTGCACACGAACAGAAGATCACCGTAACGTTCGCTAATGAGATAAAAACGAATGCGCGTTGGCGGCTTTCAGCGTGCATAAGTTAATGACAGCATAACGGTGTTCATTATTGCAAATGTATTACTCCGGCAACTTCAATTTCATTCCATCTTCAGCTGACGGTAAGCCGGCGGATCGTTACAAGGGTCAGCTCAGTTTGCCTCCGCCGCGCAATAAGTCGAGTGAGTACTCGGTATCTTCCGCCGACTTCATGGCTTCACCATGCGTACAGATCGCGGTGCGTTAACTGACAAAACATTAATTATGCGTGAAGCTTGTTTTCCGACGATCTGAAACCTCATCACACTTGTAAAATACTCCGAACATTTTCCTTCTTTTTCTTTTTTGCTCGAACAATCAATAAATGGCTGTAAAATTAACGTGACGATCATGAGAAAAACAGGCTAAAAAGGAAGATTATGTGCCATGTTAATTTTATGATTATTTATCGATGGTTAGAGCAAAGGGAAAGTTACCGAAGTGTTTTACAAATATGCTGAATCGATCACAAATGTATTTTGTGAGTGTATCTTTTAATTCGAACATATACTTCCTCTGCAAGAATTCTGAGTAACATCATCAAAGAAGACGACTGCAATAGCAGGCCAAGAGTTTTAAAAGGGTGTATTGCCCATAACTCGGAATAATAAAAAAACACTAGAAAAAGTTACAAAATCATCTACATTGCATTTAAATGTGATATCAAAAGTTGATATGCCACTAATGGACAATACATCCTTAAAAGGATAAAGAAAGACCTAATCATTATTGTGATTACAGTCGTTTGTAGCGGACAATATGCAGGTTGACTCGGACCAAGCGAGAACTGCCGGCATTTTGAGACTAGACAAAATATCACGCCCCTCCGAACGTCTCGAAACATTTTCCTCACTAACGAATACGCAGGTATATTCCATACATTTAATTTGATTAATTCTCACTCGACATCCTTCGTATTCGTGAAGGTTGTAGCCACGATGCAACGTATCGTGTGGTGCCTTCGGTACCCAACGCGCGTTCCAGCTTCGTTTCACCTCGCTCGTTTCTGGAGTGGCCATTATTGACCGTTTTCGAGCAATTTCACATTTCAGCCGGAATTTACAACTCGACCGTCGTAATTGGCGAGCATTAGCGAAAATTACGTCAGCGGACAACACGAGAGTGATTTTCGCGGGATCCGTGCGATCGCGTGTAGCACGTGCCATGTGCTACTAATCATCCCCATCCCCTTCCAACTCCTCCGAGGAAAGTGATTACCTGCGAAGCAGAAGGGTGGAGTCATGCAAAGAAGAAAAAAATGTATAAAAGCCATTGCGCGTGAAAGAATTTTAATCCGGGTCTACAATAGGTGTGATAAGACTTTAGCATTTTGTTCTAAGCACTAAATTGTATGTAACGTAATTTCCAACAAAAAATGAAAAAGGCGTGAAGAGAACTTGTGGGTGATTTTTCAATTAATCGAGCAGATTCTTCGCGCGATCGTCGCAGGCGCGTTGATCCGATCGAGCCGCGCGATATACACAGGCCGAAGAAGGGTGTGCCGGTGTGGCGTGTGCGACCTCGGATTAACGATTACCTGCGGACACGTAAACGAGAGGGTTCGAGCTTTGTCGAAATCATGTCAAGAAGGAAACGACGAAAACAAGATCTAGATTATATATAAATCATAGTTTGGCGCGAAAATTTTTGTAGCTATATTTCGATCAATTTCATATTTATGTCGACAAATGTGAAGAACTACGCTTGACATTAATTGAAATGAAGGTTAGGTAATAATTAATTAATCAGTTAAAAGTCAAATTTAAACGCTAATAAGTTAAGAAGTTAATAACTTCTCATTTGACTTGGTGAATTTTAAACGAGTTAACTTTTAATTTGAACTAGTTTCAAAATTTATAAAATTAACTTCAACTTATTAACTTTTCCTGTAAAAGTTAAAATAATTTATCAATTGAAATTATTGCAGGTTACTTATAATATAGGGAATAAAAAAGAATAACGAATTTCTTTGTCTTTTTGAATACTAGTAATTTTTTATATGCAGATCTGAACACGAAACAATCAGATTTTTCTTATAAAATACTATTTTACCATTATTTTACATAAATTTAATCAACGATTAAAAGGTTAATCATGCAAAAAAACCTATATACGGCTTTGAATAATTAACTTATAACTTTAAGAAGTTAATTTTATTTTAATTTAACCTTTTTAAATAAGTTAGTTTCTGTTTATGCAATTCTTAACTTATTTAAAAATAAAAATTAACTTAATCAACTTCACGAAATTCAAACTCACCGAGGTCGCATCAATCTAAATTTCAATGGAAGTAATTAATAACAGTCAATTTTATGTGAGAAGTATCAAATTTAAAGAAAGTATTTTAAAAAGTTAGATTTATATCGATTATTTGATTAAGAGACGAAACATCCGATGCACTTCACTCGATCGTGTGATAGTACTTATTTAATGAGCACGTTATCTTCCCGATCTCGGGATCGACGCCACGGGGTTGATAAGGGACGTGATTCCCGATTTCATTCGCAAACGAAGCGACTCGGAACGTGGAAGTGGGTCTCGCAGTTGGGTCGCTGAGCTCTGCATTACTCGCGTGACTGTGAGAGATCTATGATCGGTTCACTAAGACAGTAATTGGTATCTTTCTCACCCCCTTTATAGGTGGGCCCGTCATCCCCGTCGCAGCCGCAACCGTCGCCCAGTCGACAGTCGGTTACGTTTGCTATCGTCGAGAGTCAGTGCAACGAAGATTTCGTCGAGAACGATCAAAGATCGCGAGTAATCGCGAGCGCGGAAGTGCGGCCCAACGACGATACGCGTGTTTCCGTTACTGGTTAGTAAACAATAGCGCTGACTGACGTTCTTGCTCAACATGTAAAATGTTCGTCGCTGGAACGGAATACTCGGAACCGCGTCGCCCTTTCGTTGCGAATTCTCTGATCGATCTAAAATATTTCGCAAGAATTTTGGACATGCGTTTTCTCGCTGCCGACGTCATCAAACAAGACGACTGCAGCGAGGGACCAGAAGCCTTAAGGATGAAAGATTTAATAAGAATGTAAATTAGTTATAGATAAAAAATCGCGTTACATCCGGCGTATGTTAATCTTATGCGACATTTTGGAGACAAAGTGTCAGTTTGTTGCGAATTTTTTGAAAAATAGGGCAAATTATTAAAGAGATAACGGCGGAGCCGGGTGAAAATTCACAAAATCTGGCGTCAATGGAGAGATCAGCCGTGGACGGCGAAATGAACAGCAACGAAAATGATTACTCGGCGTCGGTCTGCGCGATTATTCAGAGACGGAGCTCGACGCGCCGGCAGAGTCGGCGGAGACGACGTCCGTCGTCTCCGTTTGGTCCCGACGTCGACAACGTGACGCGCCGTCGATCCTCAGCTTACACCACGAGCTCCGGAGAGTTAGTATTTCTGCGATGTTCAGAATCGGAGATCGAGTCTCCAAAAATTTATCAAGTTTATACCAAACACGAGACACTTAACACTTGAATTGTCACATTATCCATATATGGCTGACAATTTTAATAACTGACGTATAAGAATAATTTTATGAACTATTTATAAAGATATCTGATGGGAATATAATATCATTTGCACATAATATGTATTAATGAAAAGAACAAAATTAACATCATGAAATTTTTAAATGATTATTATAAAATAATCAAACTTACATGTATTTTTCGTGATATTTTGGAAAGCAATCCATGCATAATTGTGGTTGTTGTTATACCGGTTTCTTAAAAGTACTTATAAGTTAGATAAGACATGAAATGTGGAATATATATTAAGGGTGAAAGTACACAATAAGAATTTTGTGTTAACAACGATCCATTGAAATTTGGTATTACTTTAACACGGATGATGTGTTAAAAAGCGCACAAACACGTAATGTTAAATTAACACATTCACTTTGCCAACATATGTTAACAACGTGAAAAATATATTGAAAATGAAGAATATGTTGAAGAAATGAACAACACTTTCCGTGTTAAAGTAATATAAAATCACAGTGAAATAAATTCTAGTCGTTTGTCGATATGCAAGTGTCGGATAACAATGAATTTAATAGCACGATCATTTCGATGGAGGAGAGCGGTAATCAAGAACAGATCTTCGAGAATCTCAAGCTGCACAAGGAGGTTCTGAGCGGCGTGAAACAACAACCCTGGCCGCTTCGGCGTAAGATCAAGCTTGTACGACAAGCCAAGTCTTACATAAGACGACACGAAGGTGCTCTGCAGGAAAGGCTCGCCCAAAGCCGCAACACTAAAGATGTCATTGCACGTGTCTCGCTTTTCATGACCAAGGTAATCTTTGCAAAACTTTAACCATTAACTTACCTAATCTTGATATTTTTACATCATACGTTAATGGTATGCATTATTTTGTACGATTCGCTCGAAAACTCACGATACATTTTATCTTGCAGAAATGGCAATATTTCCGGCGCGAGCTGATCAATCTTCAAACATGGCTGATACCGTGGGAAGTGCGCATCATGGAAATAGAATCTCACTTCGGATCTGCCGTTGCGTCCTACTTTATATTTCTCCGTTGGCTGTTTTGGATTAATTTAGTCATAGCAGCCACCCTCACGGCATTCGTGGCTATGCCTGAGGTAAGATATTTTTTATTTTTGTTAATCCATCAACTATCAAATCAATCTCCTACGTTTATCGACTATGTCAAACAAATAACGACATAAATTTGATTTCTGCGCAAATACAAATCTCATCTAAGATTTATAAGTTATTGATCGTCTTTCTTTACAGGTGCTGACCGCAAATGCAACGCTCGCCGGCGAAAGAAAGATTATGCTGAGGGAGGAAAGAGTCAAGTCGAAGCAATTGTTGACGTTGTGGGAATTCGAGGGAGTACTGAAGTACTCTCCGTTTTTCTACGGATGGTACACGAATCAAGACTCGTACGGCACTTACAGATTGCCTTTGGCGTACTTTGTCACTAATCTCGTCGTCTACACGTACAGCTTCGTCGCAATTCTGCGCAAGTACCGACTAGATTTCTCTCTCTCTCTCTCTCTCTCTCTCTCTGTCTTTATCATTAGTTAATGTAGCACATTTTCTTCAAGCCACGAGATACATTTCTAAATTTCCCAAATCTCGAAGTTGACGGAAATATAATCTATTTTTCTCAATAAAAATGAAGCAACAGAGTTTTCGAGTGATAAGCTACTCGAAATAGTTTGCGAATTGATTGTTCATCTTCTCGAGACAAGATTGAATCTAAATAGGAACGTTACAGATTTACATTCCTGATAAAAAAAAAAGAAAGACACGAACCATGTACATGAAGACGCATTTCTTGTTTCAGAATGGCGGAGAACTCGCGATTGAGCAAACTGACCGAGAAGGAGGACGAGTACGTCTTCTCGTGGAAACTTTTCACAGCATGGGACTTCATGATCGGCAATCCAGAGACTGCTCACAATCGCACGGCCAGCATCGTGCTCGGCTTCAAAGAGGCCTTGCTGGAGGAAGCGGAAAAAGAAAAGGACGAGAGAAAGTAAGCGCTCCTAACATAAAACGGATTGATATTCGGTAGCTACTTGTTACACTGAAAAAAAAAAATTGCTACGTTCAAGAAAATATTTGCTAAGTAGTTTGTTTTTTTTTAGATTAGGCAAATATTACTTGAATGCAGCGCACTGGGAGAAAAAAGTTATACATTGAAGTATATTTACTCAATCGAAATAAAACAAACTACTCCGATACTCCTTAGCAAATATTCACTTGAACGTAGCAATTTTTTTATTTTTCAGCGTAGAAATTGATTTCTCGCTTACGTGTTACTTGTGTTACTTAACTGTGCCTTTCAGTTGGAAAATCATATCAATGAGGATATTCGTGAACACAGCGGTGCTGTCGTTACTCGCGTTGTCGGCGTTCGCCGTGGTCAAAGTAGTCGAACGAAGCACTACGGAGCTCGACTCACACAATTGGTGGCGCCAGAACGAGATCACGATCGTGATGTCTCTGATTACATACGTCTACCCGATATTCTTCGAGATCCTTGGTTTCCTCGAGAATTATCATCCCAGGAAGCAGCTTCGGATACAATTGGCGCGGTAAAGCTGTTTGCAATCGACTACCGTCCACCGAGAAATGAAGAACTTAGCTTTCACACCGAAACTCCACTTTAAACATATGTTAATATATGTCGGTTTATTTTAAATATTACATTATGACGTTTCATTAAATAATATTTTCCTTTGCGATATGTTACAAAGTATGATTTGTATGGAATTCTCACGGACGGCAGTTCGTTGCGTATATAATGCATTTTACTTTTGATGAGGTCCAAGCGATGCATTTGGTTGTTCTTCTGTTTCAGAATCATGGTCTTGAACTTGCTAAATCTCTATTCCCTGATATTCGCGTTATTTAATAAAATCAGCACTATGGTACGTAATTTATCGTTATTTGCAAGCATCAAGTCGTATGATAAAAAAACGGCAGAAAAAATTATTCGTAAGAGAGATAAGAATTGACAGGCAGATAGGAGAGACTTTATTCGCGTTATTTGTTATACATTTAGATTGTTTTCTATCTTTCTTTCACAGAAACACGATCTCGATGATCTCAAGCCGAAGTCAAAGACGAATTGCGTACATATAGAGGTACCATGTGATAATGAACTAACAAGTACAACGCAACGAATCACAACGTTAGCTTCTCTAAGTCTCGTTTTAATAAGCAACGTTACCCACTCTTATGTGAAGAGAGAGATCTCCGAGCAAAGTAAGACTTACTTATCGACGCAAGTTGATTGAAATGCTTCTGACAGGCGTTTGCGTTTTTTGTTTTAACTTATATATTACATTTGGAAAATATCCAGTAAATTCTACGGAGATAAAATTATGTTTTGACAAATAGAGGTTGTGCGGATATATTTTATTCGTATGAGGCTACAAATTGTTTTCCTGCAATTGATTGATTGATCGAGAATTTAACTGAATCGCTTCCTTCTATCCAGCACTACCAGACATCGGGCGAGAAACGTTTCTTCTCACTCCTCCTGCGAATCCGATGTACGAAGAGTTCAACGATACGTCCAACGACAATTACGAAGAAGATTACGATCCGGATTACGATTATTACGATTTGCATGAAACTTCAGAGACGAATAACATTGATGAATCTTATACCACGTCCTATTATTATAAAGAAGAGAATGGCACTCAGCGTGTGAGCAACAGCGAGACATTGTACGACACGAGTTCGACTATAACCGCCAATTTCTCGTCTGACTCGACAACCATCGAAAATTCCTACAGTTCTGCTGGCAGTTCTATTTTGTCGCAGAGTGAAACTGTGGGATCGACAACCATTGCATCGGATAAAATAGAAGGTACATATTTCGTTTCCTGTATCCTTATACATGAGTACAATAACATGAATTCCCTATATAGCACACAATGTTTATAAAGTATTTTGAAAATGTTATATTGTGTGCTGTTTAGATAGTAATGAACATTTAATGTACAGTTGCAGATTCATCAGAGACCACTGACATCGTTGATATTACCGAAGGGTCAACGGTTGTTGCTTTATTGACTACAACTAGCGAGGAATCTCCTGTTAGAAAGTTTAACGTTACATCTACAACGGTAGATGTCACATCTACAGCGACGTATATCCCGGAAATTAACACTTCTACGGTACAATCAAATGAACATGCAAATTCACCCGCTAAAGAAAACTACGTGATAAAAAAATGTTTCGAAAAAATATGCACTACTACGCTGCCAAATAATTTAGGTAAATGTATTCCTTGAACACATTTAAACACGTTTAAACGCTTATGATGCCAATCTATATTATTTTCTTATCATTTGTATATGCACTCGATTTCAGCTAAGTCCCTGAAACAATTGGATTCAAAGACGCGGAGGAAGTTACGTCGGTTATGCTGGGAAACTATGTTTGGCCAGGAACTTGCCAAGCTCACTGTCATGGATTTGGTAAGATACGAAATATATATATCAAAAGATATTGAAAATGATAAGAAAATAAAGCACGCGAAAGCATCTATTCGATTGGGCCTAAAGACACATTTGGGCCATCCTGTATGAACCCATAATTGTTTTGCCAAATGAAATAACCACTTGGTCTTCTATCTTTCTGTTTATCGAGTTTCAGCCCGATCTGATATATCCTTTCGGGTGTCATTTTCAACGTCCCTTAGTACATAACATAGAATATGGATTTTATGCAATTTATTGCAATCGAGGTCAACTACTGTAGATTTTATACGGTACAAACTGAACTGCTGTACAAACTAGATGTTATCTTTTGTGCGTACGACTGTTCATCATCAGATACTTACCATACTGGCGACCCTCAGCATGGATTTCTTTCGCGCCGTTTTCGTGCGTTTTATGAACAGCTGCTGGTGCTGGGATTTGGAGAAACAGTTCCCGCAATACGGTGACTTCAAGATAGCGGAGAATATCCTTCACTTGGTGAATAATCAAGGCATGGTCTGGATGGGCATGTTCTTCAGTCCTGGTCTAACTGTGCTGAACCTCTTCAAGCTCGGCATTCTAATGTACCTACGTTCTTGGGCTGTTCTAACATGCAACGTGCCTCACGAAGTGGTTTTCAGAGCCTCCAGGTTAGCAATGTCGTCCGGAATTTTTATTATACCTTCACGGCAACTAAATATAAAAAGTGTCGGGCTGCGCTATCGCGAGTATTGTGATTTAAATATGCACCGGCTTTCTTTTATTAACATTTACAGAAATTATATGCATATATATTTTATTTTGCAGATCTAATAATTTCTACTTCGCGCTTTTACTGACGATGCTGTTCTTATGCGTGTTGCCGGTCGGCTTTGCCATCGTCTGGGTCGAGCCTTCGTGGCATTGTGGTCCATTTTCCGGTTATCAAAAAATTTACAACTTAGCAACGAAGAGCCTAACAGACTCGCTTCCGGTGCCAATTCGACGGTGCGTATCTGCTCGTCTTGTAATTTAAATTAAATTATCTCAACGTATATCGTATTTACATTAGACTTTCGCTCCTAGTAAGAAAAATTCAGTTTCTTTAATTATAGTTTATTTAGTTTAGTTGATTCAGTTAGTTATTTTGTTATAAAAATCAAGTTTAAATTCAAACCGATAGAACTGTGTTTCAAATATACAAGATGACTTATCACGAAATCCAATCCTCAGATGTCTCGACTACATTGCATCACCTGGTATAATAATACCACTGATCGTCCTGATGACGTTGATCATTTATTACATGTCATCTCTTGTTGGATCCCTGCGAGAAGCGAATAACGATCTGAAGGTAACAAGATCTATACAGAATATACAGAGTTCCTGGTAACTTCCTGGTGGGCTTACACATTTTTTTTCGATTGCGTTCCAGGTGCAATTGAGACACGAGCGTACGGAGGAACGTCGCAAATTGTTCAAAATAGCGGAGAAGAGGCAGAACGTTGCTGAAACCCCACTAACGAGATGGAAAAAGATTCTCCCGGCGCTGCCGCAGGCCACAGCGGAAATGATACGAAATTCGGAGGCAACTCAGAGGGACGACGTACAAATCGCTATCGGGAACTTGAACGATACAGCGGGGAAGAAACGATCGACGGCTGATATCGAGCAAGATTCGTTATTTCACGATGAAAATCGGAACGAAGGGGAAAATGACTCGAGATTAAACGACACAACGTACAGAAAGAGGTACATTTTTATAATTAGAATATATAAGGTGGGCCATTTAAAGTGTTACGAGCTGTTTTCTCTGAATTTCTATGCATCGAAATAGTAAAGAGTGTTTTACATAAAAGTTGTTTGGTTCGAAGGGGAAAGAAAGATTGGGTTATTAGTTCGATTCCACCTATCACTCTACGTAAAACAGTTTTACGGTGAGTTTATCGAAAAGTGATTATCTTCAAAGAGAAAAACTTGTAAAATTTTAAATGGTCTACCTTATATAACATGCATTGTCCATACGTGTTCGCGTCATGTGCTTTCGATTCACAGTTCACGACGAATTTATCCGTATATCGGAAAATTGTGCGGTTAATTAAAATAAACGATTCTCTTAAACAGGCCAATAAGCTTCGTCGGACCTTCCTGGGATTCGCAGTCGAGCGAACAGGTCGTTGTGCCGGAAATTCAATTGAACAACGAAGATATAATGGTATGCAACGATATTCAAAGTTCTATTGAATTAAACGACGTAGTGCTCGACAGTTACGACAAAGAGAAGACGTAGAGTGACATAGCGTGAGAGTAAAATCAATATATAAAAAATTTAAACGATCGTAAAATTAGTGTTCTCTACATTATCTTAATTCGACGAGAATCAAAGTAGGGGGGGCACATGAAGACACCGTGTGATTAATACGTTTATTTTTGCAAACAAACACAGTGTAAAATATTTATAAACATTTGTAAACAATTGTGTGATAACGATGTGAGAAACAACTATCTCCGAAAAACGATCGCGCACCGTGCACGCGGGATCACACTTCGATTGAGCATTGGCACGTTCCTCTGTACACTTACTTTACTATGAAATATTGTGTGTGCGCGCACGCTAGCATATAACACTGGGATCGTTTTTTCTAATATTGAGTTGTTTAAAAATTTAGGACATATAGGTACGTATACTAATTGCATATATCTCTTATGTATAAAAATATAAACTCATCACCGACAAACGTATAATTAAAATTTTTGCGTTAACATGCGTTATTTACGTGCGATTCTTCCAGCTTAAAAATATACACAACGCTTAAAGTGGTGGAAATAATTAAGGAAGTTCAAGAATCGACCGCGGCAAGGAAAGTTATTACTTTGTTAGAGCGCGGTTCTGTTACAGTTCATCTTTGCGTTCGACATGCTGCGGGCGTTTCTTCTTCGCGTTCGCCAATAAATATAAATTTCCCTCGCCGTGTTTACCGTTCATACGAATCACGGTACACACACACACACACACACACACACACACACACACACACACACAC